>NC_061514.1:99122893-99211881 GCF_022539505.1 Lolium rigidum | reverse complement strand
AAGGAGTCTCCGGAGATCACATAAGTAAAACTCACTTGACTAGCATAATGACATCTAGATTACAAGCATCATCATATGAATCTCAATCATGTAAGGCAGCTCATGAGATTATTGTATTGAAGTACATAGGAGAGAGATTAACCACATAGCTACCGGTACAGCCCCGAGCCTCGATGGAGAACTACTCCCTCCTCATGGGAGCAGCGGCGGTGATGAAGATGGCGGTGGAGATGGCAGCGGTGTCGATGGAGAAGCCTTCGGGGGCACTTCCCCGCTCGGCAGGGTGCCGAAACGGAGACTCCTGTCCCCGGATCTTGGCTTCGCGATGGCGGCGGCTCTGGAAGGTTTTCCGTATCGTGGTTTTTCGCATCAGGGTTTTCGCGACGGAGGCTTTAAATAGGCGGAAGGGGAGCGTCAGAGGGTCGAAGAGGCGGCGGCACCATAGGCTGGCGCGGCCAGGGCCCAGGCCGCGCCACCCTATCATCTGGGGCCCACAGGGCCCCCCTCTGCGCGGCTCTCGGGTGTTCTGGATGCTTCCGGTGAAAATAGGAACCTCGGGTCTTGATTTCGTCCGATTCCGAGAATATTTCGTTACTAGGATTTACGAAACCAAAAACAGCAGAAAACGACAAGCTGGCACTTCGGCATCTTGTTAATAGGTTAGTTCCGAGAAAATGCACGAATATGACATAAAGTGTGCATAAAACATGTAGGTATCATCAATAATATGGCATGGAACATAAGAAATTATCGATACGTCGGAGACGTATCAAGCATCCCCAAGCTTAGTTACTGCTCGTCCCGAGCGAGGTAAAACGATAACAAAGATAATTTCTGAAGTGATATGCCATCATAACCTTGATCATACTATTTGTAAACATATGTAGTGAATGCAGCGATCAAAACAATGGTAATGTCATGAGTAAACAAGTGAATCATAAAGCAAAGACTTTTCATGAATAGTACTTCAAGACAAGTATTAATAAGTCTTGCATAAGAGTTAACTCATAAAGCAATAAATCAAAGTAAAGGTATTGAAGCAACACAAAGGAAGATTAAGTTTCAGCGGTTGCTTTCAACTTGTAACATGTATATCTCATGGATAATTGTCAACATAGAGTAATATAACAAGTACAATATGCAAGTATGTAAGAATCAATGCACAGTTAACACAAGTGTTTGCTTCTTGAGGTGGAGAGAGATAGGTGAACTGACTCAACATAAAAGTAAAAAGAATGGTCCTTCAAAGAGGAAAGCATCGATTGCTATATTTGTGCTAGAGCTTTTATTTTGAAAACATAAAGAGAGCATAAAAATAAAGTTTTGAGAGGTGTATGTTGTTGTCAACGAATGGTAGCGGGTACTCTAACCCCCTTGCCGGACAAACCTTCAAAGAGCGGCTCCCATTTTATTTTATTTTTGGATGGCACTCCTTCCAACCTTTCTTTCACAAACCATGGCTAACCGAATCCTCGGGTGCCCGCCAACAATCTCATACCATGAAGGAGTGCCTTTTTATTTTAGTTTTATTATGATGACACTCCTCCCAACCTTTGCTTACACAAGCCATGGCTAACCGAATCCTTCGGGTGCCGATCCAACAATCACATACCATGGAGGAGTGTCTATTTTTGTTAATTAATTTGGGACTGGGAATCCCATTGCCAGCTCTTTTTGCAAAATTATTGGATAAGCGGATGAAGCCACTAGTCCATTGGTGAAAGTTGCCCAACAAGATTGAAAGATAAACACCATATACTTCCTCATGAGCTATAAAACATTGACACAAATCAGAGGTGATAAATTTTGAATTGTTTAAAGGTAGCACTCAAGCAATTTACTTTGGAATGGCAGGAAATACCATGTAGTAGGTAGGTATGGTGGACACAAATGGCATAGTGGTTGGCTCAAGTATTTGGATGCATGAGAAGTATTCCCTCTCGATACAAGGTTTAGGCTAGCAAGGTTATTTGAAACAAACACAAGTATGAACTAGTACAGCAAAACTCACATAAAAGACATATTACAAGGATTATAAGACTATACATCGTCTTCCTTGTTGTTCAAACACCTTACTAGAAATTATCTAGACCTTAGAGAGACCAATTATGCAAACCAAATTTTAGCATGCTCTATGTATTTCTTCATTAATGGGTGCAAAGCATATGATGCAAGAGCTTAAACATGAGAACAACAATTGCCAAGTATCACATTACCCAAGACATTATAGCAAATTACTACATGTATCATTTTCCAATTCCAACCATATAACAATTTAACGAAGAGGAAACTTCGCCATGAATATTATGAGCTAAGAACACATGTGTTCATATGAACCAGCGGAGCGTGTCTCTCTCCCACACAAGCATGATGTAATCCGATTTATTCAAACACAAACAAAAATAGAAACAAACAAACAGACGCTCCAAGTAAAGTACATAAGATGTGACCGAATAAAAATATAGTTTCAGGGGAGGAACCTGATAATGTTGTCGGTGAAGAAGGGGATGCCTTGGGCATCCCCAAGCTTAGACGCTTGAGTCTTCTTAGAATATGCAGGGGTGAACCACCGGGGCATCCCCAAGCTTAGAGCTTTCACTCTCCTTGATCATAGTATATCATCCTCCTCTCTTGACCCTTGAAAACTTCCTCCACACCAAACTCGAAACAACTCATTAGAGGGTTAGTGGACAATAAAAATTAACATGTTCAGAGGTGACACAATCATTCTTAACACTTCTGGACATTGCATAAAGCTACTTGGACATTAATGGATCTAAGAAATTCATCCAACATAGCAAAAGAGGCAATGCGAAATAAAAGGCAGAATCTGTCAAAACAGAACAGTCCGTAAAGATGGATTTTATTAGGCCACCAGACTTGCTCAAATGAAAATGCTCAAATTGAATGAAAGTTGCGTACATATCTGAGGATCATGCACGTAAATTGGCTTAATTTTCTGAGATACCTACAGGGAGGTAGACCCAGATTCGTGACAGAAAAGAAATCTGGAACTGCGCAGTAATCCAAATCTAGTACTTACTTTACTATCAAAGACTTTACTTGGCACAACAAAACACAAAACTAAGATAAGGAGAGGTTGCTACAGTAGTAAACAACTTCCAAGACACAAATATAAAACAAAGTACTGTAGCAAAATAACACATGGGTTATCTCCCAAGAAGTTCTTTCTTTTTAGCCATTAAGATGGGCTCAGCAGTTTTAATGATGCACTCGCAAGAAATAGTATTTGAAGCAAAAGAGAGCATCAAGAGGCAAATTCAAAACACATTTAAGTCTAACATGCTTCCTATGCATAGGAATCTTGTAAATAAACAAGTTCATGAAGAGCAAAGTAACAAGCATAGGAAGATAAAACAAGTGTAGCTTCAAAAATTTCAGCACATAGAGAGGCATTTTAGTAACATGAAAATTTCTACAACCATATTTTCCTCTCTCATAATAACTTTCAGTAGCATCATGAGCAAACTCAACAATATAGCTATCACATAAAGCATTCTTATCATGAGTCTCATGCATAAAATTATTACTCTCCACATAAGCATAGTCAATTTTATTGGTTGTAGTGGGAGCAAATTCAACAAAGTAGCTATCATTATTATTCTCATCGAGTGTAGGAGGCATAGTATAATCACAATAAAATTTACTCTCCATAGTAGGTTGTACCAAAAGACCACTATTATAATCATCATAAATAGGAGGCAAAGTATCATCAAAGAAAATTTTCTCCTCAATGCTTGGGGGACTAAATAGATCATGAAAACCAGTTTCCCCAAGCTTAGAACTTTCTATATCATTATCAACAATGGTGTTCAAAGCGTTCATACTAATATTACTACCAGCATGCAAATAAGATTCCATAGGTTTTTTAATTTTCGCATCAAACCATCCATGTCTTAAATCGGGAAATAGAATAAGAAGCTCATTGTTGTCCATTATGCCAAACTAGTGTAAACAAGAAACAAAAAGATGCAATTGCAGGATCTAAAGGAAATAGCTTCGAGCACAAACACAACGGCGCCAGAAAAGTACTGTTACCTGGAACCGGAGTATGAGTGCCTTTTTACCTTTCCTCCCGGCAACGGCGCCGTGAAAAGTGCTTGATGTCTACGGGAGCTTCTATTCTTGTAGACAGGTGTTGGGCCTCCAAGAGCAGAGGTTTGTAGAACGAGCAGCAAGTTTCCCTTAAGTGGATCACCCAAGGTTTATCGAACTCGGGGAGGAAGAGGTCAAAGATATCCCTCTCATGCAACCCCGCAACCACAAAGCAAGAAGTCTCTTGTGTCCCCAACACACCTAATAGGTGCACTAGTTCGGCGAAGAGATAGTGAAATACGGGTGGTATGAATAAGTAGTAGCAACGGCACCGAGAAAAGTGCTTTGCCCAAGACGGTAAACAAGCGAGTAGTAACGCGAGCAGTAGTAACGCAAGTAAAACGATGAAACAAGCGAGCGATAGCGATATTTAGGAACAAGGCCTAGGGAATAGACTTTCACTAGTGGACACTCTCAACATTGATCACATAGCGGAATAGATAAATGCATACTCTACACTTTTGTTGGATGATGAACACATTGCGTAGGATTACACGAACCCTCAATGCCGGAGTTAACAAGCTCCACAATAATGCTCATATTTTAGTAACCTTTAGTGTAAGATAGATCAAAAGACTAAACCAAGTACTAACATAGCATGCACACTCGTCACCTTCATGCATATGTAGGAGGAATAGATCACATCAATATTATCATAGCAATAGTTAACTTCGCAATCTACAAGAGATCATGATCATAGCATAAACCAAGTACTAACACGGTGCACACACTGTCACCTTTGCACATGTGCAGGAGGAATGAAACTACTTTAATAACATTGCTAGAGTAGCACATAGATAAATTGTGATACAAACACATTGCAATCATAAAGAGATATAAATAAGCACTTCACTACGCCATTCATAACAGTGAGTAAGTATTCTGTGAAATATAGCCTAAGAGACCCACACGGTGCACACACTGTCACCTTTACACACGTGGGACAAGGAGTCTCCGGAGATCACATAAGTAAAACTCACTTGACTAGCATAATGACATCTAGATTACAAGCATCATCATATGAATCTCAATCATGTAAGGCAGCTCATGAGATTATTGTATTGAAGTACATAGGAGAGAGATTAACCACATAGCTACCGATACAGCCCCGAGCCTCGATGGAGAACTACTCCCTCCTCATGGGAGCAGCAGCGGTGATGAAGATGGCGGTGGAGATGGCAGCGGTGTCGATGGAGAAGCCTTCCGGGGGCACTTCCCCGCTCCGGCGGGGTGCCGGAACGGAGACTCCTGTCCCCCGGATCTTGGCTTCGCGATGGCGGCGGCTCCGGAAGGTTTTCCGTATCGTGGTTTTTCGCATCGGGGTTTTCGCGACGGAGGCTTTAAATAGGCGGAAGGGGAGCGTCGGAGGGTCGAAGAGGCGGCGGCACCATGGGCCGGCGCAGCCGGGGCCCGAGCCGCGCCACCCTATCATCTGGGCCCACGGGGCCCCCTGCGGCGGCTCTCGGGTGTTCTGGATGCTTCCGGTGAAAATAGGAACCCGGGTCTTGATTTCGTCCGATTCCGAGAATATTTCGTTACTAGGATTTCGAAACCAAAAACAGCAGAAAACGACAATCGGCACTTCGGCATCTTGTTAATAGGTTAGTTCCAGAAAATGCACGAATATGACATAAAGTGTGCATAAAACATGTAGGTATCATCAATAATATGGCATGGAACATAAGAAATTATCGATACGTCGGAGACGTATCAATGGCGTCCCCAGAAACATGGTTACCGCTCAACAAGCAACTTATTAAGAAATAAGACACATAAGTACATATTCTTCACCACAATAGTTTTTAAGGATACTTTTCCCATGAGCTATGTATTGTAAAGGAAAAGAATAGAAGTTTAAAGGTAGCACTCAAGTAATATACTTTGGAATGGCGGATAAATACCATGTGGTAGGTAGGTATGGTGGACACAAATGGCATAGTATTTGGCTCAAGGGTTTGGATGCAAGAGAAGAATTCCTCTCAATACAAGGCTAGGCTAGCAAGGTTGTTTGAAGCAAACTCAAGTATAAAAGGTGCAGCAAAGCTCACATATGAACATATTGTAGCTATTATAAGACTTTACATTGTCCCCTTGTTGTTCAAACACCTTAACCAGAAAATATCTAGACTCTAGAGATCAATCATGCAGACCAAATTTTAATAAGCTCTATGTAGTTATTCATTAATAGGTACAAGGTACATGATGCAAGAGCTTAAACATGATCTATATGAGCACCACAATTGCCAAGTATCACATTATTCAAGACATTATACCATTTACCACATGCTGCATTTTCCGTTTCCAACCATATAGCGATGAATGAAATAGTCCAACTTTCGCAATGAACATTAAAGATAAAGCTAAGAACATATGTGTTCATACGAAACAGCGGAGCGTGTCTCTCTCCCAAACAAAGAATGCTAGGATCCGATCTTATTCAAACAAAACAAAAATAAAAACAAACAGACGCTCCAAGTAAAGCACATAAGATGTGACGGAATAAAAATATAGTTTCACTAGAGGTGACCTGATAAGTTGTCGATGAAGAAGGGATGCCTTGGGCATCCCCAAGCTTAGACGTTTGGGTCTTCTTAAAATATGCAGGGATGAACCACGGGGGCATCCCCAAGCTTAAACTCTTCACTCTCCTTGATCATATTGTATCATCCTCCTCTCTTGACCCTTGAAAACTTCCTCCACACCAAACTCAAAACAAACTCATTAGAGGGTCAATGCATAATTCATATATTCAGAGGTGACATAATATTTCTTAACACTTCTGGACATTGCACAAAGCTACTGAAAGTTAATGGAACAAAGAAATCCATCAAACATAGCAAAACAGGCAATGCGAAATAAAAGGCAGAATCTGTCAAAACAGAACAGTCCGTAAAGACGAATTTTTTAGAGGCACCAGACTTGCTCAGATGAAAATGCCCAAATTGAATGAAAGTTGCGTACATATCTGAGGATCACGCACGTAAATTAGAAGATTTTTATGAGTTACCTACAGAGAACCATACCCAAATTCGTGACAGCAAGAAATCTGTTTCTGCGCAGTAATCCAAATCTAGTATTGACTTTACTATCAAAGACTTTACTTGGCACAACAATGCAACAAAATAAAGATAAGGAGAGGTTGCTACAGTAATAACAACTTCCAAGACTCAAATATAAAACAAAAGTGCAGAAGTAAAATGATGGGTTGTCTCCCATAAGCGTTTTTCTTTAACGCCTTTCAGCTAGGCGCAGAAAGTGTGAATCAAGTATTATCAAGAGATGAAGCATCGACAGAGGAGTTTTGAGATTTCTCAACTATACATGTTATCTTATCTATGTAAGTTTCAGAGGCTCCTTTTTCGTTATACTTAGGCTTGCTATTCTCATCAAACAAATTTTCGGGAACAAGCCAACCATAGTTATTTTCTAGAGCTTCATGAATTCCTAGGAGCTTACTAGGTATCAATACTTTAATCTCCCCTCCATCATTAACATTATTAGTATACTTTATTCTATCAATGTCCATCTTTTCAAGGGTACTAGCAAAGTTGGTATAAGAGCCAAGCATCTTATATTTAATAAAGACCTTTCTAGCCTCTCTTGCTACACCACCAAATTCTTTAAGAAGGGTTTCTAAAACAAAATATTTCTTTTCTCCTTCTTCCATATCACCGAGTGTAAGAAACATATGTTGAATTATAGGATTGAGATTTGATACGTCTCAAACGTATCTATAATTTCTTATGTTCCATGCTAGTTTTATGACAATACCTACATGTTTTGTTCACACTTTATGTCATTATTATGCATTTTACGGAACTAACCTATTGACGAGATGCCGAAGTGTCAGTTCCTGTTTTCTGCTGTTTTTGGTTTCAGAAATCCTAGTAGGGAAATATTCTCGGAATTGGACGAAATCAGCGCCCAGCATCTTATAATTCCACGAAGCTTCCAGAACACCGGAGAGGGGCCAGAGGAGAGCCAGGTGGGCCCCACACATGGTGGCGGCGCGGCCAGGCTAGGGCCCGCGCCCCCCTATTGTGTGGCGGCTCCGTAACCCCTCCGACTCCGCCTCTTCGCCTATTTAAAGCTCCCTGACCTAAATCTTCGATACGGAAAAGCCACGGTACGAGAAACCTTCCAGAGCCGCCGCCATCGCGAAGCCAAGATCTGGGGGACGGAGTCTCTCGTTCCGGCACGCCGCCGGACGGGGAAGTGCCCCGGAAGGCTCCTCCATCGACATCACCGCCATCTTCATCAACGCTCGTTGTCTCCCATGAGGAGGGAGTAGTTCTCCCTCGAGGCTAAGGGCTGCACTCGGTAGCTATGTGGTTAATCTCTCTCCTATGTACTTCAATACAATGATCTCATGAGCTGCCTTACATGATTGAGATTCATATGAGTTTTGTATCACTATTAGTCTATGTGTTACTCTTGTGATGTTATTAAAGTAGTCTATTCCTCCTTCACGGTGTAATGGTGACAGTGTGTGCATCATGTAGTACTTGGCGTAGGCTATGATCATAATCTCTTGTAGGTTATGGAGTTAATTATTACTATGATAGTATTGATGTGATCTATTCCCCCTTCATAGTGTAAAGGTGACAGTGTGTATGCTATGTTAGTACTCGGTTTAAATTGCAAAGATCTATTATGCTCTAAAAGGTTACTTAAATATGCATGCCGAATGTTGTGGAGCTTGTTAACTCCGGCATTGAGGTGCTCTTGTAGCTGTAAGGGTATATTGCCCCTATGTGTGGTTTTGGTAATTAATTACAACCCCTATGGACTAATGTTTTCATTGAGTTTATATGAAGGAATATTCCATAGATACTACTTGTACTCCATATGTTGGATTCAAGTATGGGTGCCATGAAGATAAAGATATACCTTGTGTATTGGCATCAAGATCATCGGTTTGAAGATATATATGTGATATGATCAAGAAGATGAAATGACGATGGAGTTCTTATGTGGAACTCAATAGTAGCCATGCTCTATCTTATGAGAGTATGAGAAGATACAAGGTTGAGTTGGGCAAGTTCAAGATGAGCATCTCAAGTGGATCACATGCTTGAAGCTTGTCGTCCATTTGATGACATTGGACATGTGAAGATGTGCATCAATGGAGCTTTCCCATCATGGTGTATGGGGGAGCATTTGCGAGTCTTCACGAAGCAACGATGATCAAGTAAGGCATTCCGGCTAGTGTAGAGCTTGAAAAGTTATCATCAAGATCAAGCGGGATGCGCAAGGCAAAGGTATGACCTTGATAGATTTTCCTTTTACCGGTCTCAAGGTGGTTGTTGGGAGACCGGATTATAGGATAGATAGCCGCACTATCAAGAGGGGCTTTCGGTTGAGTAACTTGATCGCATCGTCTTAGGGATCTCAATCCTTTGCATACTTTGCATATCCCTATTGCTTCTTGGTGTTTTTCTGTGTGAGGTTCTTGAGCTTGTTGCTAGCTTTACAACAAGCCCAAGTTCATCGAAAACGGAGTTCGCATGCATCTTCTATTGAATTTTCGAGGTTGGGTGATTTTACCGGTTATTCATGATATAAGGTTCTGATGGCGTGTATTTCACACGTTCGTTGGGCAACCCCAAGAGGAAGGTATGATGAGCACAGCAGCAAGTTTTCCCTCAGAAAGAAACCAAGGTTTATCGAACCAGGAGGAGCCAAGAAGCACGTTGAAGGTTGATGGCGGCGGGATGTAGTGCGGCGCAACACCGGAGATTCGGCGCCAACGTGGAACCCGCACAACACAACCAAACTACTTTGCCCCAACGAAACGGTGAGGTTGTCAATCTCACCGGCTTGCTGTAACAAAGGATTAACCGTATTGTGTGGAAGATGATTGTTTGCGAGAGAAAACGAGTAGAACAAGTATTGCAGTAGATTGTATTTCGAGTAAAGAGAATTGGACCGGGGTCCACAGTTCACTAGAGGTGTCTCTCCCATAAGACGAACAGACATGTTGGGTGAACAAATTACAGTTGGGCAATTGACAAATAAAGAGAGCATGACAATGCACATACATATCATGATGAGTATAGTGAGATTTAATTGGGCATTACGACAAAGTACATAGACCGCCATCCAACCGCATCTATGCCTAAAAAGTCCACCTTCGAAGTTATCGTCCGAACCCCCTCCAGTATTAAGTTGCTAAACAACGGACAATTGCATTAAGTATGGTGCGTAATGTAATCAACAACTACATCCTTAGACATAGCATCAATGTTTTATCCCTAGTGGCAACGAGCACAACACAACCTTAGAACTTTCGTCACTCGTCCCGGTGTCAATGCGGGCATGAACCCACTATCGAGCATAAGTACTCCCTCTTGGAGTTAAAAGCATCTACTTGGCCGGAGCATCCACTAATAACGGAGAGCATGCAAGATCATAAACAACACATGTATAACTTTGATAATCAACATAACAAGTATTCTCTATTCATCGGATCCCAACAAACGCAACATATAGAATTACATATAGATGATCTTGATCATGATAGGCAGCTCACAAGATCCGACAATGATAGCACAATGGGGAGAAGACAACCATCTAGCTACCGCTATGGACCCATAGTCCAGGGGTAGACTACTCACACATCACACCGGAGGCGACCATGGCGGCGTAGAGTCCTCCGGGAGATGATTCCCCTCTCCCGGCAGGGTGCCGGAGGCGATCTCCAGGATCCCCGAGATGGGATCGGCGGCGACGGCGTCTCAGTAATGTTTTCCGTATCGTGGCTCTCGGTACTGGGGGTTTCGTCACGGAGGCTATTTGTAGGCGGAAGGGCAAGTCAAGAGGCGGCACGGGGGCCCACACCACAGGCCGGCGCGGCCAGGGGTGGGGCCGCGCCGCCCTAGGGTTTGGCCACCCCGTGGCCCCTCTTCGTCTCGTCTTCGGTCTTCTGGAAGCTTCGTGAGAAAATAGGCCTCTGGGGTTTTATTTCGTCCAATTCCGAGAATATTTCTTTACTAGGATTTCTGAAACCAAAAACAGCAGAAAACAGCAGAATCGGCACTTCGGCATCTTGTTAATAGGTTAGTTCCAGAAAATGCACGAATATGATATAAAGTGTGCATAAAACATGTAGATAACATCAACAATGTGGCATGGAACACAAGAAATTATCGATACGTTGGAGACGTATCAGCATCCCAAAGCTTAGTTCTGCTCGTCCCGAGCAGGTAAAACGATAACAAAGATAATTTCTGGAGTGACATGCCATCATAAACTTGATCATACTATTTGTAAAGCATATGTAGAGAATGCAGCGATCAAAACAATGGTGATGACATGAGTAAACAAGTGAATCATAAAGCAAAGACTTTTCATGAATAGCACTTCAAGACAAGCATCAATAAGTCTTGCATAAGAGTTAACTCATAAAGCAATAATTCAAAGTAAAGGTATTGAAGCAACACAAAAGAAGATTAAGTTTCAGCGGTTGCTTTCAACTTGTAACATATATATCTCATGGATATTGTCAACATAGAGTAATATAATAAGTGCAATAAGCAAGTATGTAGGAATCAATGCACAGTTCACACAAGTGTTTGCTTCTTGAGGTGGAGAGAAATAGGTGAACCGACTCAACATTGAAAGTAAAAGAATGGTCCTCATAGAGGAAAAGCATCGATTGCTATATTTGTGCTAGAGCTTTGATTTTGAAAACATGAAACAATTTTGTCAACGGTAGTAATAAAGCATATGCATCATGTAAATTATATCTTATAAGTTGCAAGCCTCATGCATAGTGTACTAATAGTGCCCGCACCTTTTCCTAATTAGCTTGGACTACCTGGATTATCACCGCAATACATATGCTTTAACCAAGTATCACAAAGGGGTACCTCTATGCCGCCTGTACAAAGGTCTAAGGAGAAAGCTCGCATTTGGATTTCTCGCTTTTGATTATTCTCAACTTAGACATCCATACCGGGACAACATAGACAACAGATAATGGACTCCTCTTTTAATGCTTTAAGCATTCAACAACAATTAATTCTTTTCTCATTAGAGATTTGAGGATGTTTGTCCAAAACTGAAACTTCCACCATGGAGCATGGCTTTAGTTAGCGGCCCAATGTTCTTCTCTCACAATATGCATGCTCAAACCATTCAACTCGGTGTAGATCGCCCTTACTTCGGACAAGACGAACATGCATAGCAACTCACATGAAATTCAACAATGAGTTGATGGCGTTCCCCAGTAAACATGGTTATCGCACAACAAGCAACTTAATAAGAGATAAAGTGCATAATTACATATTCAATACCACAATAGTTTTTAAGCTATTTGTCCCATGAGCTATATATTGCAAAGGTGAATGATGGAATTTTAAAGGTAGCACTCAAGCAATTTACTTTGGAATGGCGGGAAAATACCATGTAGTATAGGTAGGTATGGTGGACACAAATGGCATAGTGGTTGGCTCAAGTATTTTGGATGCATGAGAAGTATTCCCTCTCGATACAAGGCTTAGGCTAGCAAGGTTATTTGAAACAAACACAAGGATGAACGGTACAGCAAAACTCACATAAAAGACATATTGTAAACATTATAAGACTCTACACCGTCTTCCTTGTTGTTCAAACTCAATACTAGAAATTATCTAGACCTTAGAGAAACCAAATATGCAAACCAAATTTTAGCATACTCTATGTATTTCTTCATTAATGGGTGCAAAGCATATGATGCAAGAGCTTAAACATGAGCACAACAATTGCCAAGTATCACATTACCCAAGACATTATAGCAATTACTACATGTATCATTTTCCAATTCCAACCATATAACAATTTAACGAAGGAGAAACTTCGCCATGAATACTATGAGTAGAAACCAAGGACATATTTGTCCATATGCTACAGCGGAGTGTGTATCTCTCCCATAAAGTGACTGCTAGGATCCATTTTATTCAAACAAAACAAAAACAAAAACAAACCGACGCTCCAAGAAAAAGCACATAAGATGTGGCCGAATAAAAATGTAGTTTCGGGGAGGAACTCGATAATTTGTTGATGAAGAAGGGGATGCCTTGGGCATCCCCAAGCTTAGACGCTTGAGTCTTCTTGATATATGCAGGGGTGAACCACCGGGTGCATCCCCAAGCTTAGAGCTTTCACTCTCCTTGATCATGTTGCATCATACTCCTCTCTTGATCCTTGAAAACTTCCTCCACACCAAACTCGAAACAACTCATTAGAGGGTTAGTGCACAATATAAATTGACATATTCAGAGGTGACACAATCATTCTTAACACTTCTGGACATTGCATAATGCTACTGGACATTAGTGGATCAAAGAAATTCATCCAACATAGCGAAAGAGGCAATGCGAAATAAAAGGCAGAATCTGTCAAAACAGAACAGTTCGTATTGACGAATTTTAAAATGGCACCAGACTTGCTCAAATGAAAATGCTCAAATTGAATGAAAGTTGCGTACATATCTGAGGATCATGCACGTAAATTGGCATAATTTTCTGAGCTTCCTGCAGGGCAGTGGGCTCAGATTCGTGACAGCAAAGAAATCTGGAACTGCGCAGTAATCCAAATCTAGTACTTACTTTTCTATCAACGGCTTAACTTGGCACAACAAAACTCAAAACTAAGATAAGGAGAGGTTGCTACAGTAGTAAACAACTTCCAAGACACAAAATAAAAACAAAGTACTGTAGGTAAAACATGGGTTGTCTCCCATAAGCGCTTTTCTTTAACGCCTTTCGGCTAGGCGCAGAAAGTGTGTATCAAGTAACATCGAGAGATGAAGCATCAACATCATAATTTGTTCTAATAATAGAATCATAAGGTACCTTCATTCTCTTTCTAGGGAAGTGTTCCATACCTTTCTTGAGAGGAAATTGATATTTTATATTACCTTCCCTCATATCAATAATAGCACCAACAGTTCGAAGAAAAGGTCTTCCCAATATAATTGGACAAGATGCATTGCATTCAATATCCAAGACAACAAAATCAACGGGAACAAGATTATTGTTAATGGTAATGCGAACATTATCAACTTTACCCAAAGGTTTCTTTGTAGAATGATCAACAAGATTAACATCCAAATAACAATTTTTCAGTGGTGGCAAGTCAAGCATATTATAAATTTTCTTCGGCATAACAGAAATACTTGCACCAAGATCACATAAAGCATTACAATCAAAATCTTTAACCTTCATCTTAATGATGGGCTCCCAACCATCTTCTAGCTTTTTAGGAATAGAGGCTTCGCGCTCTAGTTTCTCTTCTCTAGCTTTTATGAGAGCATTTGTAATATGATGCGTGAAAGCCAAATTTATAGCACTAGCATTAGGACTTTTAGCAAGTTTTTGCAAGAACTTTATAACTTCAGAGATGTGGCAATCATCAAAATTCAAACCATTATAATCTAAAGCAATGGGATCATCATCCCCAATGTTGGAAAAAATTTCAGCAGCTTTATCACGAGCAATTTCAGCAGTTTTAGCGGTTTCGAGCAGTTTTCGCGCTTTGCATTAGAAGTGGAAACATTGCTAACACCAATTCTTTTATTAGTATGAGTAGGAGGTGCAGCAACATGTGTAGCATTAGCATTACTAGTGGTGGTAATAGTCCAAACTTTAGCTATATTCTTCTCTTTAGCTAGTTTTTCATTTTCTTCTCTATCCCACCTAGCACGCAGTTCAGCCATTAATCTTATATTCTCATTAATTCTAACTTGAATGGCATTTGCTGTAGTAGCAATTTTATTATGATGATTCTCATTAGGCAAAACTTTTGATTTCAAAAGATCAACATCAGCAGCAAGACTATCGACTTTAGAAGCAAGTATATCAATTTTATTGAGCTTTTCCTCAACAGATTTGTTAAAGGCAGTTTGTGTACTAATAAATTCTTTAAGCATGGCTTCAAGTCCAGGGGGTGAATTCCTATTATTGTTGTAAGAATTTCCATAAGAATTACCATAGCCGTTGCCATTATTATAAGGATATGGCCTATAGTTGTTACTAGAATTGTTCCGGTAAGCATTGTTGTTGAAATTATTATTTTTAATGAAGTTTACATCAACATGTTCTTCTTGTGCAACCAATGAAGCTAACGGAACATTATTAGGATCAATATTAGTCCTATCATTCACAAGCATAGACATAATAACATCAATCTTATCACTCAAGGAAGAGGTTTCTTCGACGAATTTACCTTCTTACCTTGTGGAGCTCTTTCCGTGTGCCATTCAGAGTAGTTGATCATCATATTATCAAGAAGCTTTGTTGCTTCACCAAGAGTGATGGACATAAAGGTACCTCCAGCAGCTGAATCCAATAAATTCCGTGAAGAAAAATTTAGTCCTGCATAGAAGGTTTGGATGATCATCCAAGTAGTCAGTCCATGGGTTGGGCAATTTTTAATCAGAGATTTCATTCTTTCCCAAGCTTGAGCAACATGTTCAGTATCTAATTGTTTAAAATTCATTATGCTACTCCTCAAAGATATAATTTTAGCAGGGGGATAATATCTACCAATAAAAGCATCCTTGCATTTAGTCCATGAATCAATACTATTCTTAGGCAGAGATAGCAACCAATCTTTAGCTCTTCCTCTTAATGAGAAAGGGAACAATTTTAGTTTAATAATATCACCATCTACATCTTTATATTTTTGCATTTCACATAGTTCAACAAAATTATTAAGATGGGCAGCAGCATCATCGAACTAATTCTAGAAAATTGATCTTTCATGACAAGATTCAAGTAAAGCAGGTTTAATTTCAAAGAATTCTGCTGTAGTAGCAGGTGGAGCAATAGGTGTGCATAAGAAATCATTATTATTTGTGGTTGTGAAGTCACACAACTTAGTATTTTCAGCGTTGGCCATTTTAGCAATAGTAAATAAAGCAAACTAGATAAAGTAAATGCAAGTAAACTAATTTTTTTGTGTTTTCGATATAGCAAACAAGATAGCAAATAAAGTAAAACTAGCAACTAATTTTTTTTGTATTTTGATTTAGTGCAGCAAACAAAGTAGTAAATAAAATAAAGCAAGACAAAAACAAAGTAAAGAGATTGAGAAGTGGAGACTCCCCTTGCAGCGTGTCTTGATCTCCCCGGCAACGGCGCCGTGAAAATATGCTTGATGGCGTGTATTTCACACGTTCGTTGGGCAACCCCAAGAGGAAGGTATGATGAGCACAGCAGCAAGTTTTCCCTCGGAAAGAAACCAAGGTTTATCGAACCAGGGAGGAGCCAAGAAGCACGTTGAAGGTTGATGGCGGCGGGATGTAGTGCGGCGCAACACCGAGAGATTCCGGCGCCAACGTGGAACCTGCACAACACAACCAAACTACTTTGCCCCAACGAAACGGTGAGGTTGTCAATCTCACCGAGCTTGCTGTAACAAAGGATTAACCGTATTGTGTGGAAGATGATTGTTTGCAGAGAAAACGAGTAGAACAAGTATTGCAGATGAGATTGTATTTCGAGTAAAGAGAATTGGACCGGGGTCCACGAGTTCACTAGAGGTGTCTCTCCCATAAGACGAACAGCATGTTGGGTGAACAAATTACGGTTGGGCAATTGACAAATAAAGAGAGCATGACAATGCACATACATATCATGATGAGTATAGTGAGATTTAATTGGGCATTACGACAAAGTACATAGACCGCCATCCAACCGCATCTATGCCTAAAAAGTCCACCTTCGGGTTATCGTCCGAACCCCTCCAGTATTAAGTTGCTAAACAACGAGACAATTGCATTAAGTATGGTGCGTAATGTAATCAACAACTACATCCTTAGACATAGCATCAATGTTTTATCCCTAGTGGCAACATGGCACAGCACAACCTTAGAACTTTCTGTCACTGTCCCAGGTGTCAATGCAGGCATGAACCCACTATCGAGCATAAGTACTCCCTCTTGGAGTTAAAAGCATCTACTTGGCCAGAGCATCCACTAATAACGGAGAGCATGCAAGATCATAAACAACACATGTATAACTTTGATAATCAACATAACAAGTATTCTCTATTCATCGGATCCCAACAAACGCAACATATAGAATTACATATAGATGATCTTGATCATGATAGGCAGCTCACAAGATCCGACAATGATAGCACAATGGGGAGAAGACAACCATCTAGCTACCGCTATGGACCCATAGTCCAGGGGTAGACTACTCACACATCACACCGGAGGCGACCATGGCGGCGTAGAGTCCTCCGGGAGATGATTCCCCTCTCCGGCGAGGGTGCCGGAGGCGATCTCCAGGATCCCCCGAGATGGGATCGGCGGCGACGGCGTCTCGGTAATGTTTTCCGTATCGTGGCTCTCGCATGCGGGGGTTTCGTCACGGAGGCTATTTGTAGGCGGAAGGGCAAGTCAAGAGGCGGCACGGGGGCCCACACCACGGGCCGGCGCGGCCGAGGGTGGGGCCGCGCCGCCCTAGGGTTTGGCCACCCCGTGGCCCCTCTTCGTCTCGTCTTCGGTCTTCCGGAAGCTTCGTGAGAAAATAGGCCTCACGGGCTTTTATTTCGTCCAATTCCGAGAATATTTCTTTACTAGGATTTCGAAACCAAAAACAGCAGAAAACGACAACGGCACTTCGGCATCTTGTTAATAGGTTAGTTCCGAGAAAATGCACGAATATGATATAAAGTGTGCATAAAACATGTAGATAACATCAACAATGTGGCATGGAACACAAGAAATTATCGATACGTTGGAGACGTATCAGGTTCTACCTTTTATATTCATGATAAAATTCCCTTCTACAGATTCTTGAGTTTGCACTTTCTATAGGATAGCATTTGTTGTTATCTTCCAAACAAAATTAGTTTCATTCGAATCGGAGTTCGGAAACATTAGTTATTAAAGAAAAAGGAAAAAGGGAAAAGAATAAAAAGGAAAAAGGAAAATAGGAGGAGGGGCAGCCGGTCGGCCACCCGGCCTGCCAGGCCATGCGCCGGCCCACCCGGCCAGGACCGGGCGCCAACCGGACCGGGCCAGGCGCCGGCCCACCCGGCCAGCCGACCGACTCGCTGCCTCATCCGGCCCAGCGCCCGGCGCCCGCCGGCCTGCTCGGCTGCCGCCCCGGCCTGACCGGCCTCCTGGCCGGGCTGGGCCCTCTCCGCCCCGCGCCAGCCCAGCCTCCCCTGCGCGGCCTGCGCTTTCCGCCGCCCAGCGCGGTGCGAGCCCCGCCCGGCTGCTGGTCCGGCTGGGCCGGACCCCAGACCGGCCTCCCCAGCCCACAGTCCGGTCAGCCGGTCGCCAGGCCGGCCTGGGACTGTTTTCTGCCCGTTTTTCTTGCCTTTTTCTTGTCTTTTTCCTCCCAACGGTTTTATTTGCTCCTAGCTATAAATAGACCTTTCTTCCACCTTGAGCTAACTAGTTCTTCCCCTTTCTTCACCTCCATTGTTGCTCTTGGAAGAACTTGCTCTGCCCTTTGATTCCTCCCATAGTTCTTGCTAATTCTTGAGGGATCTAAGAGAGGAGATCTAGATCTACACTTCCACCAATCCATTTCTTCTCTAAGTGAGGGGAACTCTTGGGATCTAGATCTTGGAGTCTTTTGTTGACTTTCCCCATTGTTCTTCCTCTCCAATCTCATCCTAGCATTTGTTGTTTGGGTGGGATTTGAGAGTGAAGGATTTGAACACCTCTAGTGTTCTTGCTTTGCATCATTGCATAGTGTTGAGCTCTCCACCACGATTAGTTCGAGTGAGAGACCGTGAGCTTGTTACTCTTGGAGGGAAACCTCCTAGTTGGCTTGGCGGTTGGTGCTCCGGTGATCTCTTCAAGAAGATTGTGAAGAGGCCCGGGCTTCTCCTTCGTGGAGCTTGTGAAGTGGTTGTGGATCTTGCCATCTCCGAGCGGAGGAAAAGCTAACCATAAGGAAAGGGCCATTATCCTTCTTGGGTGTGGTTCGGAGAATAGGGTGAGCCTTCGTGGCGCGGGGAATCCTTCGTGGGACCTCCACTCCTCCAAACGTGACGTACCTTGTTGCAAAGCAAGGGAACACGGGAATACATCCTCGTCTCTGCGTGCCTCGGTTATTTCTATACCCGAGCTCTCTTTCCTTGTGATAGCCATCGTGCTTGAAGTACATATATCTTGCTATCACTTGTGCTACATATATCTTGTGCCTATCTTGCTTAGCTCTAGTTGCCATTGTTACACTTAGTTGAGCTTAGCATATTTAGGGTTTGTGCTTGTAAACTAAACATTAGTTTAATTCCGTATTCTTACAAGACAAATCCGCAAGAGTTTGTAATTGCCTATTCACCCCCCCTCTAGGCGACATCTCGATCTTTCAGTAGCCCTACACAACGAATGGTGTTCATTATCAAACAAGAGTATATGTAGCACAAAGGAAGAGAACTTATTTGTTTATGTGATCAATGTTGAGAGTGTCCACTAGTGAAAGTATGATCCCTAGGCCTTGTTTCCAAATACTGCAATCATCGCTTGTTTACTGTTTTCTTGCATCTTTACTTCCCGCAATATTACTACCATCAACCGCACGCCGGCAAGCACTTTTCACGGCGCCGTTACTACTGCTCATATTCATTCATACTTGCTTGTATTTCACTATCTCTTCGCCGAACTAGTGCACCTATACATCCGACAAGTGTATTAGGTGTGTTGGGGACACAAGAGACTTCTTGTATCGTGATTGCGGGGTTGCTTGAGAGGAATATCTTTGACCTCTTCCTCCCTGAGTTCGATAAACCTTGGGTGATCCACTTAAGGGAAACTTGCTGCTGTTCTACAAACCTCTGCTCTTGGAGGCCCAACACTGTCTACAGGAATAGAAGCGTGCGTAGACATCAAGATTAACAAACTTAGTTTCCAATATGTGTACTAAAGAAGCAACAACAATTTCATAAGTAGGAGCAAGTTCTACCAAGTGTCTATCTTCAAAATCTTCAGCTGTACTAACATGAGTGAAAAAATCTTCTATATTATCTCTTCCAATTATAGACCCTCGGCCTACCGGTATGTCTTTTAGAGTGTACTTAGGAGGAAACATGATGAAATAAACAAAAGGTAAATAAAGCAAATGCAAGTAACTAATTTTTTTGTGTTTTTAATATGGAGAACAAGACAGTAAATAAAGTAAAGCTAGCAACTAATTTTTTTTTGTGTTTTTGTTTTAGTGCAGCAAACAAAGTAGTAAATAAAATAAATCAAGACAAAAACAAAGTAAAGAGATTGGAAGTGGAGACTCCCCTTGCAGCGTGTCTTGATCTCCCCAGCAACGGCGCCAGAAAACAGTCTGCTGGCGTGCAGTTGACGTGGGAGATAGAAATCTTTGTGGTGTCACTTTTCTTCAGGTCCCCGGCAACGGTGCCAGAAAACAGTCTTGATGCGCGTGAGACACACGTCCGTTGGGAACCCCAAGAGGAAGGTGTGATGTGCACGGCGATAAGTTTTCCCTCGAAAAGAAACCAAGGTTTATCGAACCGGTAGGAGCCAAGAAGCACGTTGAAGGTTGTTGGTGGCGGAGTGTAGTGCGGCGCAACACCGGGGATTGCAGCGCCAACGTGGAACCTGCACAACACAATCACGATACTTTGCCCCAACGTAACATTGAGGTTGTCAATCTCACCGGCTTGCTTGTAAACAAAGCATTAGATGTATAGTGTGGATGATGATGTTTGTTTGCGAAGAACAGTAAAGAACAATTGCAGTAGATTGTATTTCAGATGTAAAGAATAGGACCGGGATCCACAGTTCACTAGTGGTGTCTCTCCCATAAGATAAACATATGTTGGGTGAATAAATTACAGTTGGGCAATTGACAAATAAAGAAGGCATAACAATGCACATACATATATCATGATGAGTACTATGAGATTTAATCAGGGCATTACGACAAAGTACATAGACCGCTATCCGAGCATGCATCTATGCCTAAAAAGTCCACTTTCGAGGTTATCATTCGAACCCCTTCCGGTATTAAGTTGCAAGCAACGAGACAATTGCATTAAGTATGGTGCGTAATGTAATCAACACAAATATCCTTAGACAAAGCATCGATGTTTTATCCCCGGTGGCAACGAGCATATCCACAACCTTAGAACTTTACGTCACTGTCCCAGATTTAATGGAGGCATGAACCCACTATCGAGCATAAATACTCCCTCTTGGAGTCACAAGTATCAACTTGGCCGAGCCTCTACTAGCAACGGAGAGCATGCAAGAACATAAACAACATATATGATAGATTGATAATCAACTTGACATAGTATTCAATATTCATCGGATCCCAACAAACACAACATGTAGCATTACAAATAGATGATCTTGATCATGATAGGCAGCTCACAAGATCTAACATGATAGCACAATGAGGACAAGACAACCATCTAGCTACTGCTATGGACCCATAGTCCGGGGGTGGACTACTCACACATCGATCCGGAGGCGATCATGGCGATGAAGAGACCTCCGGGAGATGATTCCCCTCTCCGGCAGGGTGCCGGAGGCGATCTCTGAATCCCCGAGATGGGATTGGCGGCGGCGTCTGCGGAAGGTTTTCCGTATCGTGGCTCTCGGTACTGGGGGTTTCGCGACGAAGGCTTTAAGTAGGCGGAAGGGCAGGTCAGGAGGCGTCACAGGGGGCCCACACAACAGGCCGGCGCGGCCAGGGCCCAGGCCGCGCCGCCCTAGTGTGTCGCCACCTTGTGGCCCCACTTCGTTTCCTCTTCGGACTTCTGGAAGCTTCGTGGAAAAATAGGACCACAGGCGTTGATTTCGTCCAATTCCGAGAATATTTCCTTACTAGGATTTACGAAACCAAAAACAGTGAGAAAACAAAGCGGCTCTTCGGCATCTCGTCAATAGTTTAGTGCCGGAAAATGCATAATAATGACATAAAGTGTGTATAAAACATGTGAGTATCATCATAAAAGTAGCATGGAACATAAGAAATTATAGATACATTTGGGACGTATCATTACCCCATTCAAGTTTTTACGGTGCATCTCATAAATTGTCTCATGTAAGGTGACCACCCATCTAGGATGTTTTAATCCTTGCATAAAAGCAGTCTGAGAAGGACGCACCACTTTATCTGCCACTGAATTAAGTCGAATGGTAGCATCTTTTGTGAAGATTTTGAAACAAACATTTAGAAGGCATATTGGTCTGTATTGCTGAATCCGTTCCGCGTCAGTAATCTTTGGTAGAAGAATAATTTCACCAAAATTGATACGGAACAGATCCAGTTGCCCCTTATGTAATTCAGCAAACAGATCCAAAAGATCCGGCTTGACAATGTCCCAAAAAGACTGGTAGAACTCTGCCGGGAAACCATCCGGCCTTGGCGTCTTATTGTATTCCATTTGAAAGACCGCTTTTCTTATCTCCTCCTCAGAGTAAGGGGAAGTAAGAATGATGTTTTCTTCGTGAGACACTTGGGGGATATCATCAATCCTGGATTCATCTATGGATACATCTGAATCCTCCGGAGCACCAAAAAGGCCTTTATAATAAGAAGTAATATAAGACTTTTATTGCTCCTGACCTTCAATTAGTACCTCATCTTGAAGAAGAGAGTGAATGAGTTTCTTTCTATGTCTGCCATTGGCAACACTATGAAAGTATCTCGTATTTGAATCTCCTTCTAACAAGAACTGGGATTTTGATCTCTGGTACCATTTGAGTTCCACCTCATGAAGTAAGCCGGCCAACTTAGCATTGTACTGACTTTTAAGTTCAATATCATGCGTTGTCGGCGGACGTACCTCAGCAAGAGCCTCTAATGCATCAATATCTGATGATAGAGTGAATTTCTCTTTTTTGAGCTGCCTCAATAGTTGCCTAGCCCACCCTCCAAAGTATCTACGTATGGAGCGTAATTTATTATTCCACCTTTGGATTGGGGTGTTCCCAGCAACGGGTTTGTCCCAAATAAATTAACCATATCCGAAAAGTCATCCCGATTAAGCCATCCAAGTTCAAATTTAAACGGACGTCTACGTGGCGGCAATGGTGTTCCAGTAGATAACAGAATTGGGACGTGATCTCACAAAGCTTCAATCCAAGGAAAAAAAAAACCCGTACTGATACTGGAGGGAATTTAAATGTAGTAGAAACATGTGACGCAATAGAACGAATATAGTTCTACAAACAATGTCTTCAAAACACAATGGCTGCAATAGAAACAATGTAGTTGAAATACATGATATAGTCGAAAACAAATGCAGTTGAAAAACCGTTCACTCAAATTTAAGAAGGTTAACATGCAGCCTTAATAAATCTATCACAAAATGTGTGCTTTCATTCGAATAAAAGTGTTAAACAGTTGGTGAAAATAAGGAGATCGGTCATTCCACGCATCCTTCGCTCGAGTGGAGACCAGCCAAACACCCCTCAACAAATCTCAAAACGAGTGGACTGATGCGCAAATCCAAGTTGGCACCCGCATACGTGTGAACCTATTGTCTAAAAGCATATTTTAAAATGTTAAAAAAAATATGTGGAGTATATCCATGCATTGTTGGTTCGCACATAAGCTTTATTCTAAATGCATTTCCAAACATGTTTTATTATAGATGTTCGTTTTTACAGAAAGCTTTATTCTAACATAAAATGTCCAGGTGATTTATTTTAGAATTTTGTTGATATTCCAATTAGTTTTATGCATTTTCGTAGTAATAATAGGTTTATACGCACCTGCAAGCCAAAACACCTATACCCAATGGAGCAAAGAAAAAAGACGATGCGTAGACTGCCGACCACCGAGGTGTAGGCGGTCCGTGATCCAGTCCATCACGTCCCAAACTCCACCAAGCAGCTGCCTCCACAACACGCAAAGCCTCCAGTCCGCGCGTGTCGCTCTGCGTAGCCGCCACCGCCGAGACCAACCCCTGCCTACCGGTACCAGTACTCCTCCTCGGTGTTGGGCGCGCGTGCTCGTCAGGTCGCTTTCCTTTCCTGCTCGATAGTGGTAGGGGCAGAATCCCTGTACATGCCGAATTGCCGAGCCCCCGTCCCTCTCGCCGCCTCGCCATCTAGCCCCGTCGGCGGCGCCGTCGCCGTCGCCGTCCCAGACCCGACAAGGCCTGTGAGTGACCCTCGTTCACATGTGGCGTCTGATCATGTGCTGTCAGATAAGCAAAAGTGACTTGATCATGTGCTGGATTTTATCGTTGCTTCAACATTCGTCGGTGGGCACTAGCTAGGGCTTGAAGTTTAACAGAAACAAGGTGTAAAAACTTCAGACCTGCAGCTTGATGAACACCCCCTCCTGCTACCTTCGATGCTCATCGTCCCGGAACTCCAATCATCCTGTTTAAGGTAGCTGATGAACTCGATTACATATGCGTCCAGCAATACTTAGTGTCCGTACCGTACTTACACAAATCAAAACACACGGACTAGCGCTCACCCCTCCACCAGTCGCTTCTCCTCTGGAAAAAGAAAGCATCTCCTCGCCGCCACTTGTGGTTTGGGACGGCGCCGCGTGCGACACATGATCATGATCGTGCCGTTTCTGTCAATCCTTGAAACCACGCACCGCCTCGCACAGCAACACACTCAACGCCTGTCCTTATTCCTACGCCTAAGACTAACGCGTACCAAACTACGGAAATTCCAGCTTGTGTCAAAGACTTATCGCAGTTCGCTGAATATCGGGGGGCGGATAGGATAAAATCTGTTGGACGTAGATGGGACATACAGTTACTAAAATCTCAAACCCTATATATATACGGTGACAGCTTGGGACAATTTTGGTGACTAATTTTAATCCCACATTGCTAGTTGGAAAATAGTTAGAGTGGTTTACAACGTGAGCTCCACTAGTAGAAAACATAGCTTTCGTCTGAAATCCCTGGGAGCTTTAGTCCTAGTCACACTACCAACCGAGACTAATGTGAGTATTAGTTTCGGTTCTAGCGGCGCATCACCCTCTGGTTCCGGTTCTTTTAAAACTTTTAGTTCGGTGAAAGAAATGACACCTTTTTACATAATACTACTATATTAATCATATTAACCCTATTCCTCGATGTCGCACCTCTTAATTTTTTGAATTCCAAATAATTATTTATGTAAACTACAATGAATAAATAATATTAATCTTGAATTCAAATGACAATAAAATGATTTTATTTTTTTGTCTTTTCATTTTATTATGGAATTTAGTATCTTCAAATATGTAAATCGGAATTTGAAAAATAATATGTCTAAATCGATCAGAAAAAATGAGAGGAATCCAAATATGACATCAATATCATATTGTGAACCTAAAATGATTTTTCCAAAGCATCTTGAGCATTAGATCGTGTATGAGTAGTTCAAATCTAACCGACTTCTTACCAATTTAGCAGGAATCTGTGTCTTTTTCACGAGGGGTGCACCGAAATATTTAATATACCCCGGTTGGGAAATTGTGCATGTAATGTGGTTTAGTATTTTAAAAAATGGGGTGGTACCATTGTGAAACTTTTATTTGGTAGTTGCTTCACAAAACACCCTTTTTTAGGACTCGAAAAATGAAAAATAGCTTTTTGGTGCGACGAAAAGAAAATCTTCCTCCTACAACATTGTTCGCCATCCCAAGATGCACATGTGTGCATAATATGGGCACGTTAGCACAAACTATGCCACGAATCTAGCCATAACATTTATCGTTCGTCCTGAAAGTCATGAAACATCGAACATGATAACTCATTTCTTAGAAGTTTTTTTAGAGATTTGCGATATTCCAAGTTTGGTATTTTTTCTTGCAACTATGTCACATAATATGATACCACGTGAAGGTTTTTCATTGTTTTGATCGTTTTTGAACTTTTTGTGCCCGTTTCAAACTATTGTCAAAATGGCGGGCATGGAGATTCTTAGCTCGGGGATGAGCCTCGCTAAACTTGCAGTGGATCTCTGATGAAATAGCATATTGTGAACCTAAAAATTATTTTTCTAAAAAATCATGAGCATTAGATCTTGTACGAGTAGTTCAAATCTGACCGACTTCCTACCGATTTGGCAGAAATTTTTCTTTTTCACGAGGACGGACGGAAATGTTTAAGATATCCCGGTTGGGAAATTGTGCATGTAAGGTGGTAAAGTATTTTTTAAAAATGGGGTGGTACCATTGTGAAACTTTTATTTGGTGGTTGCTTCACAAAACATCCCATTTTTAGGACTCGGAAAATGTAAAATAGCTTTTTGGTGCGACGAAAAGGAAATCTTGCTCCTGCAACATTGTTCACCATCCTAAGATGCACATGTATACACAATATGAGCATATTATCATACATATGCCACGAATTTAACCATAACATTGTCGTTTGGCCTAAAAGCCTTAAAACATCGAACATGATAGCTCACTTTTCTGAGAAGGTTTTTGATATATTTGCAATATTCTAATTTTATTGTTTTTCCAAGATAGATCTTGTTTTTCTGCAAATTTTGGTATATTATTTGTATTTTTCTGGATTATAATTATTTAGTTATGATTTTTCTAAGATTAATGTGGTCTCAAGTCTCAACTGAATAATACTACCTAGGAAGGGTAAAAAAAGAGGCACATGTCGACATCATCAAGCTCCCGGTGCTGTGACAGCGGCCGTGCATGCGTGAATATCCACTTGGCCACTTGTTAGTCGATCTCGGTACAACAGATTCTTTCTTCGTTTCCACTCCTCTCCGTTATCGTTTCGTACAGTAATGATGGATTACGAGGACGGATCGATCCAGCAGAGATTGCTTGCTTTGCTTGTTGGCGCCAAGAGTAGGACCGAACCGCTGAAGAGCCAGCACGTTGTTTTCAGAGGAAATAAATATAGGCATATCTCAAACTATAAAATATTTCATGGGAAGAGCGGCGGGAAGAGTTAGGTCCGTTTCGGTAAAGCGTATAGATTCAGGACCACTGGATAGATTACGTAAGGATCCTCGGTGATTTGATGATCTGTTGAGTAAGCAAGGTTCTTACCTAGAGAGCAGCTCTCAGCTTTTGGCGTCGTAAACGTATCCACAGCAAGTAAACAAACAATCATGGTAACTTGCATTACCTTTTAGAAAGCTAAGAAAAAATTATACGCTCTTTAATGTATAGATATTTAATATCCTTTTATGGATAGAGGTAATCGGATACTCATTCTCACTGTTCACTCCCATCTAGCCACTGCTCCTCTGATGCCCCATCTAACAGAAAAGTGTCTTTGGCTTCCAAGATCGAGTGAACCCCTTTATTAATTTTAGTATTAAATTCTAAAAGAATCTGAAAAATAATCTGAACTTAGTAAATGATGTAATCTACATACATGAAACATAACAGTGTGTATCTCTCTGTATTGTGGGCTAGAGAAAAAATATCCGAATCAATTTGCAAATTTGAAAATAAACATACACAGATCTACACGCTTGTTAGTTTTACTCGGAATACAAAGTATTTAAAATTTATATTTCGCCCTTTGTGGGATAAATCATTGGCTACACTAGAATTTTTTTTAAAAAAATATTTAAAACTTTTTGAAGCCTAGAAAGTCGTGCCCTCGACCAATTTTTTGAAACTCGTAAATGCGTTTGCAAAAAAACAATGAGATCACTGGTGCCTGGGAGAAAATTTTCTCGACTCCAATCTAAGTGTTTTTTTTTACAAATGATCTGTGTTATTCTCAATATATTCTCTCTTATCTACGCATCTGCTAGGCGCTCGCTAACCTCCCGAAGAGATGAACTGAACGCGGTGAGGGGTTCCTCATTCTAAATTCTCGCCTTATAATCAATTACGTCCAAAAAATACGGTATTATTTTTCTCTTCTAATCTCAATACTGCCAACATTTCAATGAATAAGACTAGCATGTTTTTCAAATTTTATATTTGGCAACGAATTACTTCATGTATATAGAAATATTTTGTATAAAATTGATTTATTAGAAAGCATTGCCCAACGTGAATCTAAAAGTCTCAATTGTATACTATATAATCAAATCTTTCGATCATAGTTCGTCTCTAACTTGCATTTCCATGGTGTTGGTAGAGGCGGGGAATATCAAGTCGGCTACGATTGAAAGACCAAAAGGTAACGATGGAGGAAGGATCCTCGATGCGATGAAGACACATTGCTTCACATGTTGCTGAGAAGGCAGGACTGCGAGGTTTTTCCTATCCAAACTGCACACGTGAGTCCTATGCGCTTGGTGATTCGTGATTTGCAACAGTGGTCTTGCTAAGTGGAGGACTTCGATTTTGGTGGTGCTCCTCAGGTACCGAGTCGTGTTTCTTGGGTTAAATCTCAAGACCTGGTCTTTATTAGTTGTATTTAAAAATGTTCTTGTTGAAGGCATTGTTTTGAAAACTCTAACTTTCTTTAGGGTGAACCCTAAGATTTTCGATCGGACGATAACAACCCTTGTGCATAGTTTTCTCGTTGAAGGTGTTGCTTTTGGAGAGCTCTATAATAGTACATGTAATGGTTTTGGTGGTGGTTATAGTGTTGCTGATACGAGTGATTGATCACCGTGGATGGGTTTTTTTGTCTTTCTTTTTGTTTTTTAAGTGTGTGCATCTTTCATACTTCCTCCGGTCTGGTATTCTAGGCTTGTAGTGAAAATCTATTTGTTCCAAAATCCCTAAGAAATAAGGCCCGCTTTTCTTTAACGGTTTTGCTAAGTCTCAGTCAACTGAGATTTTCTTAAGTCTAAGTCACTTACATAAAAGTACTTGAGTTGCACTTTTCTGTAAAAAAAGTGCAATTGCACTTTTCTGCCAGAAATGTGCAACTGAACCAAGTTGCACTTTTCTTTGAACTGCAGTTGCACTTTTCTGAGGTGACTGAGACTTAAGAAAATCTCAGTCAACTTAGACATAGACACACCCTTTCTTTAATAACCTAATTAATTATCTCCTATAATTATTTCTAGCCGCACCACATGGCTCTCTCTCTCTTTTTAGGCTGTGTGAAACCGTCTCTCTACATGCATGTGAAAAGAAAACCATGTGCATGCGCATGCAAACGTTCCTTGCCCGTTTGCCCTCCTTAATAGCCGTCCTTATTAACTAAACGATTTAAACAACTAGCTGATTTGTAGAGACGTACAAGACGAGGA
The DNA here is from genome assembly GCF_022539505.1 of Lolium rigidum. Lineage (NCBI taxonomy): Eukaryota > Viridiplantae > Streptophyta > Magnoliopsida > Poales > Poaceae > Lolium > Lolium rigidum. The sequence goes on along the minus strand of NC_061514.1, from coordinate 99,182,693 downwards.
GCCAATCGGTTTTTACCTGGGTCGCGCTACAATTTCTAGTAAGCTTAAAATACCGAACCAGAGGAAGTATGCTGGTGCTAATGTCAAGGTTAACTAGTATATTTAGGATATTAATATATTGCTTCTATCATAAAGATTGTTCATAGGAACAGAGGTGCAACCGTGCAGGTAGTATGAGACTACTCACAATGGGTATCGTAGCTAATATCATGCACTACATGCATGCAAAAATCTGGTGTATAACATCAATTAATGATGAAAGAGATGATAGTAGTACTCCCTCCTTCACAGTTTATTAGGCGCGCGCGTACCCCTAGGTCATCAATTTAACCTATATAATTTAAATTATATAATACAAAAATTATATCATTAGAAAATAGAAAATTTGAACTTTCTAATGATATAATTTTTATAACATATAACTAATGCTAATTTGATCAAATTTGCGACATAGAGGTACGCGCGTGCCTTATAAACTGTGAGAGAGGGAGTATCATAGGTAGATACTATATCATAGCACGTAAAACTAGAAAAATTAACTCCAAATAAATGTTGTACACAAATTTATATTGAAATTTTACAAATCAATAAATATAATTAGTATATAATACTGCTACATGATACTATTCATTATGGAGATAATATCATACAGTAGTATCATACTCTCATTGTGACTAGTCTGGGATAATTTATCAAACCTGTGTACCACGTCGGTGCACATTATACAATTATTATTGGGCTGATGCCCTGGTCGTTCCGGAGACTTTCTTCCCCTGAAAAAAGGGAAGTCAGAGTTCTCAAGTAGCCGAGTAGTATGTGGCTGTATTGTCCGATCGATTATTCGGCTTTGCTCTAATTGGTTGATGTTCTCCGAGGGATATGTTTAATCGAAATGTAGAATATGTACTCCAGCATAGAGTTTCAAGATCGGAACCCAGCAAATGATGCACGCCGTCAAAGATGCTGACATTGCCTCTTATTCCTCGGAAATGGAAATACTAGTACACGCGATTTTTGTTGACTTGGCCGAGATAAAATACTCATTTGCAGGTACGACGAAGAGCTAAATAATGCTTGCATACGCCGGATGCTGACAAACATGATTATTTCAATTCAGATGGCACTCTCATGTTTGAATTTCTGCTAAGACTGGGTGATTTCAACTGCACTATTCGCCTGAAATACACTTTATATATATGCTACCTTTCCAGGAAAAAAACATTTTATAATCTAAAAGAAATCTGAATGTTCTATGTGCGTATGCTAAATTTTGCTAAAAACGGCATTTTTGTGTCATACGTAAAAATATAAGAAAATGTCTTGTGAAAAGCTTATATTTCACACTATTTTTTTTGCACATGACACAAAAAAAAGTTGGTTTTTCGTAGAACGACTTTGCATTACATGATAGAACACCAAAGTATAGGCGTGACATTTATTGTCAATTTGTCTTTGCGGGTATTGTCAAATTATTTTAACATTTTATAATACATTTGAATCTATTGTATATACTAGGAGCAGATACTCTTGGTGAAAAATCCACTATTCACTGGGAAATTACTCATAGAAGCTGGCCAAGTCTCAGGTCCACTCAGTGCTAGTACGGACCACGTGAAAGTGAATACGCCGACCCATACATGTGTCGCGGACGGATTCCCGCGGTTTGTGTCTCCCCAGTCGCATTGGTCCAGGTAATAAAGAAAAAAGATTATTGGCAGTTGGAGTAAGTGATGAGTGAACTCGAAGGCACCTCACCTTGCACCCACACGTAGCAGATCGAGCAGCATCTGCACTGCACACTCGCACGCACGCACGTAAAGGCGCACGGCTTTTTCTGGCGACGATCTCCCCAACTCATCACTCGCTCGCGCACCCCAAGGCATGAGCACCAACGCCCGCTGCTCCGACCACGGTAAGGGCATCTCCAACGGGGCGACCCATCCCGCGCCGCGCGTCCGGATGGGTCCAGCCGGACAAAAACCCGGCCCAACGCGGGGACGCACCGCAAGCGGACGGCCGCGGCGTCGGAACGACGCAAACCCGGCCCCATCCGGGCCGGGTTTGCGTGGCCGCGGATGGCACGCGGCGTCCTCGCGTGTCCGTCCTGTCCGCGTGGCCGGGCCACCGTCGGTGCCCCGGTCATATTAAATGTGGATCGGGAAGGGGACGGTCCCTATCCGGCCCCCACTTTCCACTCCGGCCGCACGCGCGAGCTCGAAGCTTCCGCGCCGCCATGGCCCCGAGCGCGAGTTCGAGCCTTCCGCCAACGACCACGAGGCCGGCAGCGAGCCGGCAAGTCGCGCCGCCGGCGTTCGCAATGAGGGCCGCCGGCGCCTCCCGGACGCGAGCGGATCTACGTCACCGTAGCGGTGGCGCGGATGTTCGGGGACGCCGGCGTCCCAATGCGCGTGGTGGACGTGCACCTCCCCACGGCCGGCACCCGAGCCCGGATCGGGTTCCGGTGCCGCCCATCCCGGCGTCGAGCCGCGCCCGCTACGCCGAGATCCGGAGGCGCCGCGCTCGGCCGCCGGCGGACCTCCGGCGAGGACCCCGCGTACGGCGACGCAAGTCCCAACCGGGACTTGTGGTTCGAGGTGGAGCACGATGCGCGACGGGCGCACATGCTTCACATCCGCGACGGCGCGGCCTCACGCGCGGCCCGAGCACGCGCGCTAGGCGGGCTGGCCGCCGCCCGGCGGCCTCTACATCAACGAGCCCGCGCCCGCCCCGGCCGCGGCCGCAGCCCCGGGAGGAGGAGAACGACCCGGAGCTGCGGGCGGCGCTCGCGGCGTCCCGCGAGCAGCGAGGACCTCGACGAGCCGGCCAAATGGCCGCTCCTCGCCGAGACGCCGTGCACCTCCGCGGCCGGAGGAGGCGGCCGGGAAGGCCCGGGAGGACGCCCGGGCGGACGCGTGGGCCTTCCTCGAGCTGGCGCGCCGTCGGGAGGAGGCTGCGCGTCGGGCGGCGCTCCGGGAGGAGGAGCCGCCGGCCGCGCGCCCGGCGGAGGAGGAGCGCCCGGCCACGCAGAGCGGAGGAGCGGCTCCGACGGGGAGTCGGCCGCGGAGGGCACGGGCTGCGCAGGCCGGCGAGCCCGCCGAACGCGCACTCCGCCCGGGAAAGGGCGCGGTGGGACCCCCGGCCGGAGTCCCCGGTGCCCTCCGGCGTGTCGAGCCGGAACGGCGCGTCGCCGCCGGGGCGTCGTCGTCATCGACGCCGACGATGACAAGTACTACCGGGGATAGTATCGCCGGCGGCCACCGCGTGCTCGCAAACCCCGGCTAGGGTTTGCTTTTTTTAGTTTAAAGCCATATATGGCTTTCTTTTGTGTAAAATTTGCCCAAAATAGGGCTAAGTTTAATGACCAACTAGTTTAAATTTATGTTTTGTTCTTTTCCTTTTTTATTTTTATTTTTGTTTTATTTTATTACCAATGCGTCGCGTCCGCGCGTTGGGCGCAGCGTGCGACCCAAACGGACACGCGGACGCGGGGCGCTGTCCGGGTGTCCGTTCGGCCACGCAAACGGCCCAAAACGGACGGCCCAGCGCGTCCGTTTGGATCGCCCGGTTGGAGATGCCCTAAGAGCAGCCGCCGATCCAAATCGGTGACTCAAACTATCCGTTTTTTTTTTTTTTTTGAGAAAACTATCCGTTTTTGTTTGTTTGGCTCTGCCCGCGCATAGGATACGAGTCTTGCGGTCCGGCTGGTCCGGACAGTACGCGCAGCGGCGCGACCTATTCGGTCCCGCTGATTAGTTCACCTGTGCACAAGAAATAAATGAAAGGCACAAATTTAATAAGGTACGCCAAAATTTGATTGAAATTTCATTAATTCAAACATAATTTACATAGTTTTAAAGTAAAACCTAAACTAAAAATCATGCGTCGTTGTCTTCTTCGTCATCGAAGACGAGGTCGTCGAAGGGTGGGGGTGTCCACAACTGCTGCGCCCAAGCAGGCACCTCCGCTGGCTACGCGTACTACGGAGGAGGCGCAAAAGTGCGGTGGTGTCGATGGAGGAGGCGGTGGAACCACCTGGCCGTCCCATGCTACCTGTGGGGGCGCGTGCGATGGCAGCGATGGTGACGGTGGCAGGGAGGTACGTGCTCCGCCACCATTTTCGAGAGCTGGACGATGTCCTCCAGCCCTGGCTAGGACCATTTGGCCTCCTCGTTGGTCAATGATGCGGCCATGGCGGCGGCCGTGGCCGCATCCTCGTCATAGTTGTCCGTGGACAAGGTATACAACTAAACAAGATATACCTAGGCAAGATACAATAATGCAATCAAGGATAGAGGTATCTGAGAGTGGAGCACGCGGAGACACAAGTGATGATTCCTTTTGAGGGGAAGTACTTCTACGTTGGAGGGGTGTGGTCGCCACAAAGGCCTAACCAACGCCACGAAGGCCTCACCCTATTCTCCGGTGAGCAACACCACAAAGGCGTGGATCACTTGTCCATTAAGGGATTTCCTCGAGGCGAAAACCGAGCCTTTACAAAGTTCTTGGGCACACATCCACAACCGAATGGAGGCTCCCAATAGCTGTAACAACAACACAACAACATGATCGAATCAACCACAAACAATTAGGATTTCCAAAAGGAACACTAGTAAAGGGGCCCTCGAACAAATGAGGGGGAAATGTAAATCGTTTCGGTGAAGATGTAGATCGGGTATTCTCCTTCGATTCTCCAAAGATCAAGAGCTTTGGATAGTTGGAGGAGGAGATCAAGTAAATCTTGTGTTTTTTTTCCTCAATAATGGTGGATGAACTTTGAGGGAGTGAGCATCTTGAGCTTGGGAAAGAAGGGGTATTTATACCCCCACCAAATCGAGCCGCTGCAGAAACTAGGGGCGGAGATTCCGGTGTAAGTTGGGGCTGGAATATCCGCCCCCCCCCCCTCCCGAATTTTCGGTTGTTCGACAAAAATTTCCAGCCAAATTTCCGGGTGGTATTTTGAGAGCCTGGCCCTTAAGTCCTTATCCAAATTTTGGGGGCCAGAAATTCTCGGAATTTCCAGCACGGGGCTTTCGGCCTAATGAATTTTGTTTTCTTCCTTTTGAACAAATGATTCTTCCCTTTTAATTCATGTCATTACGAAAACAATATAGATCGTATCTGCACATTAAGCCACATTAGATTATCACACCTGTTGTCATCAAACACACAACACCATAATTACGGAGAGAAGTTCTTTCAACGCGTCCTTCGAAATGGGGAGGAGTCGACGATGGCCGAGGGTGGAAGTAGCCGGCCATAAAAGTTTGTCGACGGTGTATTCAGCGACAACAGCCGGCTTACTTGTTGGGTACCACGGGCCGATGGAACTGCTGAGGCCAACAACAACCCAAAGCGCAAACGACGACGCTCCCTGGGGGTGGCGGCGGAATGGAGGGCAAGGGTTTGGAACAGAGGATTTCTTCTTTATGCCTTTCTTCACACTGGCGGGAGGGCCCGGACTAGACCCATCCAGACTCACGGACGCGAAATGGGTTGCCGCGTTGGAGATACCCTAATATTTCCCGATGAGTTCCACCCAGCCTGTGAACTCTGGGTCATGAGAGTGATTTTTGTAAACGCAAACGTGCACACCTGCCTTTCCCTTGCCACCGTCTGGACCCGTGCAGTGGCGTAGGCGTAGGAGTAGGCCGCGGCTGAGGCTGATCTCACCCGTGACGAGACAAAAATCAATCAATCAATCAGTCAGTCATTCAGTCAGTCGGGCCGACGCGACGCCCATCCAAAATCGCTAGACTGATGAAAGACACACGGAACACTCCATGATCATTACTACCAGTATTTTCACTTCTCGAGGAGGGAGCAGATATACTGAATTTGTATTTTTCTCTCTCAACAAAAAAAGAAAACACTCCACCAGAACATTCGTCCTCGTCACTGCAGCATCGAACTGTGCCGTGCTGCCCAGTGCTAAACTCCAGCACGGAGTTAATAGCCAGGGACAAGAGAAAATAAAGACTACTGTAGTATAGAGTTAGAGTTAGGAGAGCACAAAACAGCCCAAAAGTGCCGGGTGGGGTCCACCAGATTAGGACGAAAAGCAGGGAAAAAGAGGGAGAAGGAGAAGGAGGAGGAAAGGGAAGGGTAGAGAGCTAGATCGATCGGGACCGCCCGCGAGCGATTGCTACGCTTCGCAGGCGTGCTTGCCTGCCATTTCCTCGCCAGTTTCTTCTCCCCTCCTGCATCCCACCACCCCCGTCTCCTCCCCTATAGCTGAGCTCGCCGTCGGCACACCGCCGCTCTGTCCTCTCCTCCGTACTGCGCGCTGACGCGCCCAACTCTTCATCGGCCATTCCAGCAAACGCCCCTGCCGGTGGACGGGTGCGGCCACGGACCAGGCAGCAGAGCGGAACCCACCCCGCGGCCGGCCGCGGCGGCATCGGCGGCGGACTGGGGAGTGGCATCCCAAGAGAATACGCGGTGAGTTCCCTGCTCTTTCTTGCGTGGACTGCGTCAGTCCGCATTACCGCGCGTCCCCCCTGGTGCTGTTCCCTGTGCTGCCTTGTTCTTCTGGTTGCGGGTGGTGGCGTCACTGTGAGCAGCTTTGCTCGCTCGCTCGCTCTTTGCACAGATCTGTTTCCGGGGCGGGGCGGGGCGGTGGTGGTGCGCGGCGGTGTAGTTCCTGGGTCCCTCCGACGGGCCGGGGAACTCCCGTGATTTGAGGGCGCTTCCTCGCTTGCTTGTCGGCGGTCCCGCCTCGGTTCTTATTGGGGGAATATGGTGCGATTGGTAGCTGGGAACTGGGTACTCCTGTTCCTGTTTCTCGATTTGTCCAGCTGAGTTAGCATTTCAGGTGGACGACTCGGATTTCATGTCCCTTTTGGTGCTTCTTCCTAGCTTCAGATTCTTGATTCGGAGGTGCTGGATTTGACCCTCTCAGCTTCGTTCCTCTCTTGCCTGTTCCGTTTCATTTCTCTGAAAACCAAGGAAATGCAACAAAAATAAATAAAGAAAAAGGAGTAGTCAGTCTCCTGCCGCAGATAGTTTCATACTCCTTTTCTGGTTTCTCGATTTGTCTAGCTGAGGTAGCATTTCAGGGAAACGATTCGGATTCCTGTCCCATTTGGTGCTTCGTCGATTCTTGATTTGGAGCTGCTTACTCTACTTTTATTCTCCTACCTCCATTCGCTTCTGCTGCTTTGCCCTAGTTTCAGATTCTTCATTTGGAGTTCGCGTCTGAATTTGATACTACTCTTAGGTCTTAGCTTCATTCCGGTCATGTCCTGTCCTGGGTCGTCTCGTTTCCGTGCAGTCAGTGTCCATTTCTCCGATAACCAGAGCAATGCAACAAAAGTAGGAGTAGCTTCTTGCTGCACATAGTTGTGCGTGCGTGCCGGTAGAATTTTTTCCATATTTGATTGAACCATTTTCTCTTGCAGCATCTTCTAAAAAATCTCTGCGTTGCGTCCTTGTTCCAGGAACTCTTCCACGGCGGCGGCGCGGAGATGCACGAGGCCATAGCAACACTTCCGCATCCTCATCCGCTCTGAGCATTGGTTGATCCGCGAAGGGAAGAACACAGCATGGGCCCTGGGACGGCGTCGGCGTCCTGGGGTTTGCGTCTCGGCGTGGTGCTGCTCCTCCTTCTAGCCACCCCCTCTCAGGCCCTGACGCACGAGGGCTGGCTTCTCCTGGCGCTCAAGAGCCAGATGGTCGACACCTTCCACCACCTCGCCAACTGGAACCACGGCGACCCATCGCCATGCGCCTGGAAGGGCGTGGACTGCTCATCGACGCCCGTTCCATCGGTGGTCTCCCTCAACCTCAGCAACATGAACCTCTCCGGCACCGTCGGGCCGGCCATCGGCGGCCTAACCGAGCTCACCACCCTCGACCTGTCCTTCAACGTGTTCTCCGGCACCATCCCCGCGGAGATCAGCAACTGCTCCAAACTCACGGAGCTCAACCTGAACAACAACGACTTCGAAGGCACCATCCCTGCCGAGCTCGGGAAGCTGTCCCTGCTAACCGCGTGCAACCTCTGCAACAACAAGCTCCACGGCGCGATACCCGACGAGATCGGCGACATGGCGTCGCTGAGGGACCTGGTAGGGTACAGCAACAACCTCTCCGGCTCCATCCCACGCTCCATCGGCAGGCTCACGAACCTCAGGACTATCCGGCTGGGGCAGAACCTCATATCTGGCACCATTCCCGCCGAGATAGGCGAATGCCGCAACCTGACCGTGTTCGGTCTTGCGCAGAACAAGCTGGAAGGGCCTCTGCCCAAGGAGATTGGGCAACTGAGCCTCATGACAGACCTTGTCCTGTGGGGAAACCAGCTTTCCGGCGCCATTCCTCCGGAGATCGGGAACTGCACGAGTCTCACGGTGATCGCCCTCTATGATAATGATCTGGTTGGTCCTGTGCCTGCGACCATCGGGAACCTCAAGTATCTGCAGAGGCTGTACCTGTACAGGAACTCCTTGAATGGCACCATTCCACCTGAGATTGGCAAGCTTTCTCTTGCAGAGGAGATCGATTTTTCGGAGAATTTCTTGACTGGAGGTATACCAAAGGAGTTAGGCAACATACCAGGGCTGTTTCTGCTGTACCTCTTCCAGAACCAGCTTACTGGCTTTATTCCAACGGAGCTGTCTGGATTGAAGAACCTGAGCAAGCTTGATCTGTCAATCAATTCACTCACTGGCCCCATCCCAGCGGGATTTCAGTACATGCCTAAGCTATACCAGCTGCAGCTCTTCAACAATATGCTGTCTGGCGACATACCTCCACGGTTTGGTATCTACAGCCGGCTCTGGGTAGTGGATTTCTCGAATAACAACATTACTGGGCAGATACCTCGAGATCTTTGCAGGCAGTCAAACCTTATTTTGTTGAATCTGGGGTCTAATAGGCTGTCTGGCAACATACCTCATAGGATCACCAGCTGTAAATCCTTGGTGCAGCTCCGCCTCAGCGACAACAGCCTGACAGGAAGCTTCTCCACTGATCTGTGCAGTCTGGCGAATTTGACAACGATTGAGCTGGCTCGAAACAAGTTTAATGGCCCTATTCCTCCTCAGATAGGGAACTGCAGGGCTCTGCAAAGGCTTGACCTTGCAAATAACTATTTCACATCCGAGCTGCCCCAAGAAATAGGCAAATTGTCGAAGCTTGTTGTCTTCAATATCTCATCCAATAGACTTGGAGGAAGCATACCGCTGGAGATTTTCAACTGTACAACGTTGCAACGTCTTGACCTCAGCCAGAACAGCTTTGATGGTTCGTTACCAAATGAAGTTGGTAGACTGCCTCAGCTGGAGCTTCTCTCGTTCGCCGATAATAAGTTATCTGGTCAGATACCACCTATTCTTAGTAAACTGTCACATTTGACAGCACTGCAGATTGGTGGCAATCAATTCTCTGGTGGAATACCCAAGGAGCTGGGTCTTCTCTCAAGCTTGCAGATTGCCATGAATTTGAGCTACAACAATCTCTCTGGCAACATACCATCAGAGCTTGGCAGCCTTGCATTACTGGAAAATTTGTTCCTCAATAATAATAAGCTGACAGGTGAAATCCCGGATACATTTGTAAATCTGTCAAGTTTGCTTGAGCTCAATGTTTCCTACAATAATCTCACTGGTCCTCTCCCTCCCGTGCCACTTTTTGACAACATGGTTGTGACCAGCTTTATTGGAAACAAGGGACTCTGTGGTGGACAGCTTGGGAAGTGTGGATCTGAATCATCCTCTTCTTCCCCGTCATCCAACTCAGTCAGTCGCCCTATGGGCAAGATCATAGCAATTGTTGCTGCCATTATTGGAGGAATTTCACTTATTCTTATTGCAATACTTCTGCACCACATGAGAAAACCACTAGAGACAGTAGCTCCTTTGCAGGACAAGCAAATTCTATCTGCTGGGTCTAACATTCCTGTTTCGGCGAAGGATGCGTATACATTTCAGGAATTGGTCTCTGCTACAAATAATTTTGATGATAGTTGTGTGATTGGACGTGGTGCTTGTGGAACTGTGTACAAAGCCGTCCTGAAGCCTGGACAGATAATTGCGGTCAAGAAGTTGGCTTCTAATAGGGAAGGAAGCAACACAGACAACAGCTTCCGTGCAGAGATTCTGACCCTTGGAAAGATACGGCATCGTAACATCGTGAAGCTGTACGGTTTCATCTATCACCAGGGTGCAAACCTTCTGTTGTACGAGTACATGCCAAGAGGCAGCCTTGGAGAGCTACTTCATGGGCCGTCTTCTTCTTCGCTCGACTGGGAGACGCGCTTCATGATAGCCCTTGGCGCAGCTGAAGGTCTTTCGTACTTGCATCATGATTGCAAGCCTCGGATCATCCACCGTGATATTAAGTCGAATAACATTTTACTTGATGAGAACTTTGAAGCTCATGTTGGTGACTTTGGGTTGGCCAAGGTGATTGACATGCCATACTCAAAGTCGATGTCTGCGATTGCTGGTTCATATGGCTATATTGCACCAGGTGAGTCTTCAGTTTTCTGTACATTCATTTGGTGCTCAACAAATTTCATTTGTATGTCATTGCTATCTTATGCCCTGTATGTTTTACTCCAATCTGTGGTTAGGCAATCTATGGCCAATACATCTAAACGGGGTGGATATAATTTACTTCAGCCCAATCACCGAACATAGACTAGAGGAGTGGTTTGTTGTGCATAATGTACTGATCCAGCTCTTCTCATTTTCAGAATATGCATACACCATGAAGGTCACCGAGAAATGTGATATATACAGTTACGGTGTTGTGCTGTTGGAGCTGCTAACCGGCCGTGCACCTGTGCAGCCAATAGAATTGGGAGGTGATCTGGTAACATGGGCAAAGAATTACATCAGGGACAATTCTCTGGGTCCAGGGATCCTTGATAGCAATCTGGATCTGGAAGACAAGGCCGCAGTCGATCACATGATCGAGGTCTTAAAAATCGCTTTGCTGTGCAGTAACCTGTCGCCGTACGAGAGACCGCCGATGCGGCATGTTGTAGTTATGCTAAGCGAGTCTAAAGATAGGGCCCGGGCGAGCTCTGCATCCTCCTCGCCTGCTTCTGATCGTTCTTCGAAGAAGGATAGCTCATGATGTATGTATAATAAGGTTCAGTTAGCGAAGAGCTCCCCTTTCCTTGTAACTTATGGTAGTAGGAGTTTTGGGAGCCTGCACCTCATTCTTTCTGCCATTATTTTCTAGTGAAGATAAATAATACTGACAGATACAATGTCGTTCGGTATGTTAGTTTCTCTGAAAGCCTGGAGAAGGCATCGTCGCGTCCTGGGAGTAACCGGGAGTAGTTAAGCCGGAGTTCTCCCTGGACGTGGTGTTGTGCCTCTCGCTTAGATTTAGGTCTAGTACTTGTCATTTGTCAATGCTGAAACCTGAATTAGCTTTTGGAACGTTGAGTACTCTGAATGTGCCCATTGTTCATCAAGAATGTAAGCTGATTGACCGATGATTCTCAACTGTCTCCTCCATGCGCGAAGTTCCAACATTATCACGCTGCATCTGCACATTATGGGCGTGATGGGCTGCTCACAACTTTTGCTCCCATCTATGGAACCTGGCTCCGTCGGTGCTGTCCACGTTGATGCAACCTCTAATTCACGTTGTGCAAGTTATTTGGTTTCCAATAATTCTTACTCCGCATGGTTGCCCATAAATCGTGTTTGAGCAAAAGCGAGCACAATCACGCCTATTTGGTTACGTCTAGCGTGCGGAATACGATCACCTTCTAAACTTCTTTGTGTGCTTACCCAGTTCACTGAAGATGCCCACAAGATGTTCGACGAGATAGTGTTATCACCGGATTTTGGCTAGATCAGGAGATGGGCCGTAAGTGAAGATGGGCTTGAAGGACATACACGAGGAGCATCTTTGAAGCGGCCTTGCGCGAAGAGTTTGGGCTTAATTGCCCGTGTATCTGTAATATAGTAGATCGCATTGTAGTTTAGATTAAAAGATAGAGTTTAACTCGTGCACGGTTAGGTGCACGTCCAAATTAGAAAGTTCCTTGGACTATAAATATGTATCTAGGGTTATGAGAAAAGGAGGACAATCACGTTCACAACAAACACAAATCAGGCGCATCGCCACCCCTTCTTTCGAGGGTTTCTCCCGGGTAAACACCATGCTGCCTTGCGATCTAGGCAGCACAACGTTTATTCGTTTACCTTGTGTTGCTCGTACTGAAGCGTTGTTGATGGCGAGTAGCACTATTTATCGTAGATATTTTGGGGCTTGCATAGATGCTGTTCTTGCGCATATCTGCTTAGCTGTGCCGTCCCTCAATATCTAGCTGCCCTTACACCTATCCAGGTGTAAGGGCAGCATCTTGCTTGTTCGTGACTTAGTAGATCCGATCTGTTATAGTTGCTCCTTGTTCTTCAAGGATTAGTTTAATATCTCGTATGGTTAGGCCTTGCAAACGGGTTGAACGATCCGGTAGTGCGTTAGGTATGGTTTGTTAGTCCTAAGAGGGATGTTCCGGGAATTAACGTAATGTTGGTTTTTAGGCCTCTTTTAGGGCTAGCTTTCTATTATCTTTCGTGTCTATTAGGCTCAACTACGTGTAGGATGTTCCGATCATACGGTGAAAACCCTAGACTGTCGTAGATTGGTTTAGCTTTGTTGTGATCAAGCAGGATCCCCATGTCATTGAAAATCCAACATGAACCATGGGGCGATCGGCTCTTTGAGCCGATCCGCGAGGCAACCTGAGAGCCGATAGGGCTCGTATTTAATGTTTACGTGTACCGCCATGCGAGGAACTAATCGAAGCAATCCACACCTTCCCGGCCAGGTATAGGTCGGGTGGCACGCCCTTGCGGCCGCCGGGTCTTGTGCCGGAGCATTTGCGGGACGACGTCGAGGGACCGGGGTCCGCTGCCGCCTTGGAAGCCTCCCGGCTCTTCGTGTTGCTTAACCACTCGCTCGCCGGTGGGCTTTGGCGAGCAACACATTCTGGCACGCCCGGTGGGACATCGGGACAATCTTCCGCAACAACCATGTCGTCATCCGCACCTCAGATTGCGGGAGAACCGGTCAAGTATGAGGATCTGCCTCCTGAGCATAAGAAGAGATATGACGAGCTCAAGGCCATCCTGGAAGCCGATCTCATCGGCGCTTTTGATAAAACCCGTTCGCACGGGATCAAGTTCAAAGGGTTCCAACCCGAAAGCGCGCTGGATGGACTAGATCTATCTCTCCCTTCGGACGAACGTACCAGAGCCCTGCGACAGGAAGTAAATTATGCCGTTGCTCACTCTCTTCATCGGCATGCTGAGAGCCTGGTGAATACTTTGGAGCGTGTCGCGCTCAATGTGGTGCAAGAAGTCACGAAGCACAAGTACTCTCCGTCAGGTCCTGCTCTAGGAACTCACCAAGGGGAGGTACCGCTCTACACAAGGCCACCACTTCAACACACGTTTGCAGCTCCACAGCAACAAGGTTCACCGGCGTACGTCGTCTACAAGGTTGGAGGTGATCCAGGCGACTACCAATTCCTGTATGAGCCGCCTAAGGACGTTCCGCATGGATACGTGTGCACATACGTGCCGGACTGCAACAACTGGATGACCCAGGTTACAGCAGGAAGGAATGCCACGGCAGGAGGAGTCGCTGGAGCAGGAAGCAGTTCTGGAGCGGATGCTGAGAAACAGGCGTGGCTAACTAAATATGCCACCAGTACAAGTTATGAACGATCAGCTTCCGCAGCTCCTACGGTGGATGAGATCACCGCCATCATGAGAGACGAGTTCGGCGTCATCGCCGAAGAAGAGGATGATCGGCTATTCCAAGCCGTATCCCAACGACTACGACCTGATCCCGCTGCCACCTAAGTATCGGCTCCCTGACTTCACAAAATTCAGTGGATCAGAAGGAACCAGCTCGATCGAGCACGTGAGCCGATACTTGGCACAGTTGGGCATTGGTCTCAGCTTCAGACGAGCTACGTGTGAGGTTCTTCTCGCAGTCTCTCACGGGTCCAGCCTTTGGGTGGTACACCTCGTTGCTACCAAACTCGGTTCGGACGTGGAAGCAGCTGGAAGAGCAATTCCATGAATAATACCATTCAGAAACCACGGAAGCTAGCCTTGCCGATCTGACTCAAGTTCGGCAGAGACGAGGAGAGACGGTATCTGAGTACATCCGAGAGGTTCGGGACCGTCGAGAACCGATGTTATTCGGTTCGCCTAACTAAGAAGGAAGCGATCGAGCTGGCAAGTAGCTGGGATTGTCAACGCCGCTCAAAGATGTGACCTTCCAAGCGAGTACAATTCACCGGCGCACATGGTTCGGAAGTTGACGAGCATATGAACGAGCGCCATCCAGAATTGTACCAGGACAAGTACAAGCGCGTCGCCCTGATCGAGACGGACGAAGATGAAGACTCTGCAGGAGATCAGGAGGTCGCTGTAGCTGAATGGACTCGGGGGGCAAAACCCGTGTCCTGCAAGTGGGTGAAACAACCAGGGCCTGCAAAGGGGTTCGACTTCGATTTGAGCAAAACGGAGCAGATTTTTGATTTGCTGCTGAAGGAGAAACAGCTGAAGTTACCCGAAGGTCACAAAATCCCCACGCCACAAGAGATGAACGGCAAGCCATACTGCAAATGGCATCACACGTTCACCCATACCACCAACGACTGCAAAGTCCTGCCCGGACAGATTCAGATGGCGATAGAACAAGGCCGATTGCTATTCGGTCAGTTTGCCATGAGAGTTGACACGCAGCCGTTTCCGGAGGTCAACATGGTCGATCTCAGTCAGTGCATAGGACGCGAGCCAGGTTTCTCGTTTGATATCAATATGGCAGGGCTTGCAGATCACCATGGCAAGGATAAGCCGAGAGCAGTCGCTCTCGCGGCAAAGACAAAGAGGAGGCCGATCCACGCGACCGGCCCCAGCATGATGGCAGACGGTATTTAACTGAGAAAGAGGTGATAAGCGTCCGGTATCAACGACCACTCTCCGCACATATCCTCAACAAGTATGAGCAGCAGTACGACCGACGTCGGCGCTACGACGAAGATGATGATAGATATCGTCGGTCTGATGCAGACAACAGGAAATACTGTCGGTACGAAGGGTATGAGCGTCACGCTAGAGGGGGGTCAAGAGAGCGAGAGGACGGGGATATGCACTGGAACTGTCCTTTCTTCAAACATTGCTGGGACTCAGGAATGAGCCGATTGACTACAATCGAGAACTGCCCAGAATGCAGACAGAAGAGGAGGGGAACAAATGAAGTTTCAGTGTTCGAGCGACTAGGACCTCTCCCACCTCGTAACAAACGAGCTGAGTCATCTCAAGATGAAGACTTCGACGAGTCAGAAGAAGAAGATAGATATCACCGACCAAGGTGGTGTCCTGATGGGCTCAGCCACTCCCAAAAGCGCAGAGTGCAGCGGCTAAGGAACTTGGAAGAAGCCGAGGCGCAGTACCTGTATACGTTGAGGAAAGCACGGCCTGATCTGGCCGTGAAAATTCAGCAAACGCTGGAGACAGAGGCTCGCCCACTAAAGAAAGTGTGGCGACCCAAGCAGACAATGCATCGGCTGATACAAACATGGTGTTCGTTCTCCCGTCAGAGTTTTGTGCTCCGAGAGATGAGGAGGTATCAGTGGCACAGTTTGATTGCGGGCCACGACCAGTTATCTTCGAGAAGCCAAAAGAAAAAAGCTACAGGCATCTCAAGGCCCTATACCTGAAGGGTTATATCAATGGGCAGCCTATTAGCAAGATGCTGGTTGACACGGGAGCAACAGTCAACATAATGCCATACTCCATGTTACGACGTTTGGGACGTTCTACTGAAGATCTGATCAAGACCAACGTCACGCTAAGCGATTTCAACGGCCAACCGTCAGAAGCCAAGGGTGTTCTGAACGTGGACTTAACTGTCGGCCGAAAGACCATCCCCACGTCCTTCTTCATCGTCGATAGTAAGAGCACTTATGCTGTTTTGCTAGGAAGGGATTGGATCCATGCCAACTGCTGCATTCCATCCACAATGCATCAGTGCATCATACAATGGGATGGAGATGAAGTGGAGGTTGTTCATGCAGATGATTCAGTTGATATCTCTTTGGCTGCCATGAACATCTGGGAAGCAAACGACCAAGAGCCGCTCTCTGGAATCAATCTGGACGACTGTGAGCGCATCGAAGCTACAAAAAACGGGGTGAGGCTGGTCCTATCCACTGGCCTGACAGAGTAGCAAGATCCGAGTCTACGGACGTACGTGGCGAGGCCGATCCCTGCGATCGGCCCCAAAAAATAAAAAGCAAGCCTCAAGTAAACCACGTAGCTATATCAGAGTACCAAGAAGTTGTAAACCCTCGTTCAACATTGCAATGGGAAAGGAGGCCGATTCTAGCAATCAGCCACAATTAGCCTCGACCTACCTTATGCATGTGTTCATCATTGATTCGGCAGGCAATGGAAAGCTGAGATATGGGTTTGCAGCAGCTGATGGACAGATCGACACTGGTCCTGGGGATAAGCCACGACCAACATTTATCAGCAGATAGTCGGATCAACAACTGCAAAGGAAGCCGATTCCAGCAATCGGCTAAAATCAGTCTCACCACATTTGCTAGTTGCCGTGTTTTTAACATGGTGATTTGTGAGACAAGCTTGAATTGGCTAAAAAGCCGATATCTTCAATCATTTGAAGGATTCGGCTTGGGGGGCATACACACAGAGAAGGTACAAGACCATGAAGTATGTACCCAGGGGAGCCGATTCATGAGTCGATCGGCTAATAAAAATCGAAAATACAAAAAATTTCAGCACAGCCGATGCTCGGACATCGACTTTAGAATTACTGAGTTTAAGCTGCCACTTGATCAAGCCTCACGATTGGCCAGGGCTTCAACTGCAGAGTCATCGTCAAGGATGGTGAACTGATCTAAGCAGCGAATCACAAGGATTGAGCCAGGAGGAGTTAAAGAGCCGTGGCATAAGAAGCTTCTTGGTTCGGAGAAGGGATTTTCTGGTCCTGCTAAGCCCTTGTGGTACATCAACTCCTGGTGCATGAGCTTTCCTGTCTCGTTTGGATGGGAGTGGAGGGCTGGCCCCTTTCGTAGAAGCCGATGGTGACATATCTGGCTAGCTTTACGTGATGATGTACCCGGAGGTGTCCAAGTTGGAGCTCCATCAGCTGGATTGCATGATATCATCTTCTGGGGAAGTCTACAAGAGCAGGATTACTGGATTTAATAGGATAACCAAAGCCTAAGAGGGTTTGCCTTTCAAAGCTTTCCTGGCAGTTACCTTCTTTGCTGCTATTCTCGCCTTGACTGAGGCTCGGGGGGCAGCTGCCTCTGAAAATCCTTTGCTCTTGGGAGCCGATTTTGGTAAAATCGGCTAGCTCTGCACCACAATTGTTGTAAAACAGTGGTGAATTATTGAAAAGAAGAACCGTTGGAGTCGGTCTAAAGGGTTTGAAGGGGGAGCCATTATCATTGATAGGCTCTGGACCAGTTTGTTGCTGCAAAGGAACCGAACATTACGAGGGAAGTTGTGAGCAAATGGCACCTGTTATACAGGGGTATCAGCTTCAACGTCAAGTTGTTTCA
The DNA here is from genome assembly GCF_022539505.1 of Lolium rigidum. NCBI lineage: Eukaryota > Viridiplantae > Streptophyta > Magnoliopsida > Poales > Poaceae > Lolium > Lolium rigidum. Next base: position 99,165,115 of record NC_061514.1, on the reverse strand, counting down.
GCTATGGTCCTAGAAGCTTTCCTGGAGGCGTTAATTCAGGAATTTTGCCGTCAGGTCAAACATCACGATCGGATGATTTTGAAGTCCAAAGATTTAGGGGTCTCAAGGCTGTGTGCTGGACCTGTTCGATTGAAAGTTTAGATCTGAATTTCAAGGATTGCAAGTTACCATCTGAGGGGATGACTGGATTGACCTGTCTTGCAACTCGTTATAAAAAACTGATGCATTGCCATCGGCTCATTGAGCATCGACCAAAGTGACAATCGGCAAAATCAAGACAGGGGAGAATCGGCTAAATTAATATGGAAGAGATCGACAAAGTCAAATTGGGGGAATGTCTTCATTGATAATCAGATTTCTTACATGGAAGGAGCTGATTGCTCTCAAAAGGGATTACTAGGGGAAACATTGCCCCATCTACTACTCCTAGCTCTATCCTATCTAGGGGCCGCTGCTGCCCTCATCGTCGCCGCTGTCGGCGCTGCTCCCGGCCGGCTCGTCGTCGCTGCTGTAGCGACCACCGGCAGGACCCTCATTGTCCTCGTCTTCTTCGTCAGCGTCGTCGTTGTCGCTGTCGAAGTCGCTGAGGTTGCCCGGCCAAGGACAGAGGCGCTTGGCCGGCGGCTCATCAGAGGAGGTGTCGTCCTCCTCCTCCTCTTCCTCCTTCACCTCCTCGGCGGAGGTGAGACCGTCCCAGGAGAAGCGATCGTCGTCGCTCTCCTCCTCCGATTCCCCGATGGCGAGGAAGCGGAGGTCGCTCTCCCCGTCCGTCAAGGACTGGTCATCTTCGGACCAAACGGAGGAGTCGTGGCTCGACTCGTCCCCGTCGGCTATTGCGCGGCGGATGTTGGCCGCGTGGGCCTCCTGCGGATCCCACTCCGGTGTTGGCTCGCGGAAGGGGGAGGACTGGGTGGAAAGACCCGATGAGGAGGAGGAGGGAGAAGACATGGTGACAGAGGAGGGCTTTTGGGAGTGCTAGTGCGAAGGGGATGAAGAAGGGAACTGCAAGAAGCGGTTAAATAAAGGGAGATATATTGGAGATTCAATGCTCGAACAGTTTCCGAGGATGTGGTGCCAAAGTTGTCAAATCGTGCAGAGAAGGTGAGAAGGCAAGACGTCGTGATGAAGAATACTGCGACGGTTCTGCTCTGCCACGACATGACCCCTCGAAGGAAAAACAGATGGTTTTGAAATTATCATTACCAAAACCAGGGGGCATGTGTTATCACCGGATTTTGGCCAGATCAGGAGATGGGCCGTAAGTGAAGATGGGCTTGAAGGACATACACGAGGAGCATCTTTGAAGCGGCCTTGCGTGAAGAGTTTGGGCTTAATTGCCCGTGTATCTGTAATATAGTAGATCACATTGTAGTTTAGATTAAAAGATATAGTTTAACTCGTGCACGGTTAGGTGCACGTCCAAATTAGAAAGTCCCTTGGACTATAAATATGTATCTAGGGTTATGAGAAAAGGAGGACAATCACGTTCACAACAAACACAAATCAGGCGCATCGCCACCCCTTCTTTCGAGGGTTTCTCCCGGGTAAACACCATGCTGCCTAGATCGCATCTTGCGATCTAGGCAGCACAACGTTTATTCGTTTACCTTGTGTTGCTCGTACTGAAGCGTTGTTGATGGCGAGTAGCACTATTTATCGTAGATATTTTGGGGCTTGCATAGATGCTGTTCTTGCGCATATCTGCTTAGCTGTGCCGTCCCTCAATATCTAGCTGCCCTTACACCTATCCAGGTGTAAGGGCAGCATCTTGCTTGTTCGTGACTTAGTAGATCCGATCTGTTATAGTTGCTCCTTGTTCTTCAAGGATTAGTTTAATATCTGTATGGTTAGGCCTTGCAAACGGGTTGAACGATCCGGTAGTGCGTTAGGTATGGTTTGTTAGTCCTAAGAGGGATGTTCCGGGAATTAACGTAATGTTGGTTTTTAGGCCTCTTTTAGGGCTAGCTTTCTATTATCTTTCGTGTCTATTAGGCTCAACTACGTGTAGGATGTTCCGATCATACGGTGAAAACCCTAGACTGTCGTAGATTGGTTTAGTTTTGTTGTGATCAAGCAGGATCCCCATGTCATTGAAAATCCAACATGAACCATGGGCCGATCGGCTCTTTGAGCCGATCCGCAGGGCAACCTGAGAGCCGATAGGGCTCGTATTTAATGTTTACGTGTCTGCCATGCAGGGAACTAATCGAAGCAATCCACACCTTCCCGGCCAGGTATAGGTCAGGTGGCACGCCCTTGCAGCCGCCGTGTCGTGTGCCGGAGCATTTGCGGGACGACGTCGAGGGACCAGGGCCCGCTGCCGCCTTGGAAGCCTCCTGGCTCTTCGTGTTGCTTAACCACTGCTCGCCGGTGGGCTTTGGCAGGCAACAGATAGGAAATAACAGGACAACAACCATAGATCACATAAGCAGCAAGGCTAGACGGATATTAGTTTTAGCAGTGGAGTTGAACCACGAGAGCACAAGCGGCAGCTCGTGATGCAACATAAGCTCATCAACCGAGGGTTACATAAATATCCTCTCACAAAATATTGGCATCAGTGCAGATCAACCCTAGCTACTCCCAAAATGTACATCATGGATGTGGTGTTCATCATCAACAGTAGAATACCAAGACAACAAGCATCTAACGCCCGAGCTCCTCATAGGTAATACTTAGTCAGGAAGCGTTGAACCAGTCTATCCTGGCATCAGGGGTCATCGCCAGCTCGCATGTGCCTTGTGATCCATGATGTGTCTCAGAGCACGGTAGACCGCAGCAGGAGTGTGCCGAGCGGCTGGAACACGGCCGGTATGCATACTTCTCTATGGGTCTATTGAGGAGCTCCGCGTTCCTAGGATGATTCTGCGATGACGAGGTTACTTGATTTTTCCTCATATGCAAGCTAACAACATGCATCATATTTGACTTACTGAATCAAGTGCAAGAGAAGTTGCAATGTGCTAACCTTGATGTACGAAAAGTATGCGTCATTGTCCTTTATGATAGCTGATGTATTCTCCATCCAACGCACACACTCCATCTTCCTGAAACGAGATCCTCTGACTTTGAAAGACAAAAATGCAGAGGGATGTAGTTCCGTCTAGTCCGTTCGTTCGGATCCAACGGTAGCTTGTGGAATCCGTGGAAACGCAGTTAGGTGGGTTGGGAACTTCCAGGACTCTAGGCACAAGCCGTTGTTCACTTGCCCAGGGCCGTCTCTATACTTTTCGGGGCCCTTGGGCAAAGTCGACAAAAGAGCCTCTTGTCATGTACAATGTGGCTTTTCTAAGCGTTTTAGATTGTATATGCCCTCAAAGCTAATATATATGTATTCATAACTAGTTATGTAAAACATATATGCGCCTACTTTTACTTGTTAAAACTTAACAATTAAAATTTAAGCACACACTCAAATCGCTTTAAATAATTTCACTTTAGCAATGTCATATTACAATTACAATAGAAATTAAAAAACTTAGCAAAATATAACAAGTATTTCCTGCTAGTTTGTTTGTCTCAAATAAAACCAAATTACAACAATAACTTATTACCTCAAATACTTATTTAAAGCACCTCTTTGCGATTGAATAAATTGTTGATCTTACTTTCGCTTGTCCCTTTTTGCAGCACCACATGATTGTTTTGGAAATTGTAACACCCATAAAGACGAAGATATTTGCATATAATTAAAACCCTAATTGAGAGATTAAATCATGTATTAGCAGGAGGGTTAGATAAGGGATTTAATCATGGATTTACATGGGCAGGGCGCCTGCCGGCTACTCGGCATGATTGCGAAGTCCTTACTCCCGATGGACTTGGCCAGCTGCCGATCGGCGAGGCGATGGAGCGGGGAGCAGCATCGTGTATGACTATATCAGGACGAGGAACAAGGGTCCAGGCGACCATACGAGGCACACAAGTACGAGACAGATGAACAATCGATCCAAGGCTTAGTCGTCGTGTAGTTGTTTCTTTTAGGGAATCGCACGCTGCCTCGCTCATGTAATTGTGGAACTGCTGTTGATGTGATGGACCGATCGGGGATAGCTTACGTGACTGCATTTGCTGGGTCTGTCACCTGTGCTATTTTTTTTTCTTCAACACATAGTAAAAGGGAAGACGTGATCTTGGGCCCCCTCCTGGCCTGGGCCCTAGGCGCTTGCCCATGCTGGCCATGGGTCAGGGCCGGCCCTGCACTTGCCGTCCTGGAGCCTTGTTGAGAGTCTTGAGACGACGTCGACGCCGTGGTGTAGCTGATCACCACCGTGGAGATGGGCGTGTGTAGGCGAGCGAGTGCGCCAGGTTGAGAGCGGCAGCGCGGGTAGAGGGTGGCGACCAGGTTGAGAGCGGCCTGGACGATGTCGTGTTGCCGACCATGACCATGGGGCAGGACTACATGCCGGTGAGTGAATGGCGACGGGGAGTCAAGGGGAATTCAGGAGCCTTTTTTCATGAGCTCGAGCGAGCTGTTTCCATCTCCCCCATTGAACTGGGCTTTGGGCCGACCCGCCTCGCTGCGTAGGGGCAACTTGCTTTCGTCGCATGCGAATGGAGGAACCACACATAACGACGTCTCTCTACAATTCTTTTCCCAACGTCAAAGGATCTCGTTCCCATCTTCTTGACCTTGCATACTTGAATCCACCTTGCTCTCGGTTGTAGACCTGAGGGACACAAACCTCAGGACCAGTGTATTTCAGAATAGCCGCAGGTACCGGTTTCAGGTTATGGTGCGTGAACAACGGCACTCCGGCCTTCTCTTCCATGACGAACTCGCACACCCTGTTCAGCACGAAGGTGGACAGAGCGGCATGCCATATCATGCTGGACCTCTTCGTGATAGGGCAGAACTTATCAGGCACTGGAATGTACCGGATTGGCACAACATGTAGCACAGGCTTGGGCGACTGATCAACGGGGCTCGCATCCTATACAGACAATCAAAGAATCAAAGTGGAAGAACAATGGTAAGCAAGTTAGATCTTTCACACATAGAAGCTGACATGAGAAGGTAAAGCAACAATAGGAAGCAAGCAAACATGATAACAAGCTGCAGTGTATAAAAGTGCAAGCATGATAGCAAAGTGAAGTTACAAACATGTTGTGCGCACATAGATTAACCATAACACATAACACAGTAGTAATCTTCTATACATGCTGCCATGTATAAGTGCATAGCTGGTACAAGGAGTAGTTATACACATCGTGGAACCAGTCCTCGTACCAACTATCGCAGTTATACATTGACGATTGGGTTTAGAAGACCGCATACACAAGTGTTCGACGAAATGATGGACATTTGCCGCTTTACAAATCCAAGCAAAAACTAAGCAGAACAATTGTACTGTATAGATCGAAGCAAGAACCTATGTGCAAAGCTACTCTACTCTTACAAATCGTAACAAGCCCTTCCAGATCTAAGCATGAACGTAGCAAAAGTACACTAAATGTACATATCAAAGCAAGAAACATAGGTAACTACTTTAGGTTTGACAGATCAGAGCATCAAGTAAGCTAAATAGGTAGATCGAACCAAGAACTCTATATCCGTACACGCAGCAACAACTTTGGTGTAGATCTAATCCAGGGTTGGGTCGTACACACAGTGATCTGGCAGTTGGACCCGTCGGAGGAAGAAGACGACATCTTGGCAAGGCGGAGGAGGAAGAGCAGCCGAAGTGGAGGTCCACCGTCTGCAGACAAGCCCGTCACTTACCTTGCTGGCCGGCACATAGCTATGGACGGAGAGCTCGAAAGAAGGAAAATGGCAGCGCGCCTTTGGGCGGTGAGGCGGGTTGGTGTAAATAGGGGGAGTATCGGTGGGAGGTGACATATTTCTCCCGACGTATTTTCCCCAGCGCGCCCGGGCTCCCGCCATCTCTCGCTCGCACCACCGCGGCGCAGTTCGGCTCTAGCGAGCGCGAGACGAGGCTGCATTGCTGAAAACGGTCGAATCGAGCGTTTCTCCGCATACAACTTTTCGGGTGCTTTAAAATCCGTGCGATGCAAAGATTTTTTCTGCCGTGGACACCAGACGCACAATTTTCTTCTCCCCATACGAGAAAACGCATCGGTAACCAAACACGCTCGATGTATTCTCAGTTTGTGTCACTTTGTGCTGCTGTCATTTTCAGCTAGCTCTACTTCCTCGCTGGTTCTTTTATGGGAAACGCTCAGCGTTGGTCGGCTGATAACCAGCCAAAAATCGGTCGTTCTCCGCACCCTCCGATCGCGATCCAACGTCCAGAATCAATCGTGATGTGATTTTTGTGTTTTACCCCCTAGTTTGTAGAAACTCAACCCGCAGTCCTTTTCTTCACCAATTAAACCAAAAAGGTACATCTGTCTAGGCCCGACCTTCTCAATATTTACAAAAATGCCACCCCTATGACAGCTGAGTATTACAACAAAAACTCTCACTCTGCTTATAAAAAATATTTAGTATTACAACAAAATCTTCACAACAAAATTTTAAAAAGTAATGTTATAAAATATGGTTAAATAAAACTATTTTCGTACATGTTGGTTTACAACAAAAATCAGCAGCAAATTACAATAAAAATAAAAAAACTATTACTACAAAAAAACACATGTGTTTGTGGCTATGAAAAATTGGTTAAGCAATAACAAATTTGCTACATATTTAGTTACAACAAAAACCACCAACTATTTTAACATAAAATATAGCTGTTTACAATAGAAATCACAAACTTATGGCAAACGCCCAAGTAAAAGATTACAACATCTCTGACCTGCTTTCGCTATAAAATTTATGTTAAAATATTACAAAATATGCGCTACAAAATTTTAAAAAGTAATGTTACGAACAAAGTTGTTAAACAATAAATATATTCCTACGAGTTTGTTTACAACAATAATCGCTATCAATTCCAACAAAAAATCATAGACTATTACAACAAAAAATCATATGTTTTTAGCGATGAAAAAGTGGTTAACAATATTTTATTTTGGTACAAATTGCATGACAATAAAAATCACCAACTATTTCAACGAAAAAACTCAAACAAATACAACAAAAACCACAAACTTGTGGCAAACACCCAGACGGACATTACAACATCTCGCGTGTGTTTTTACTACATATCTTGTGATGCGTTAGTTACAAAAATAAGGTATACAACATCGAAAAAAAAAACTAGCGGTTTCCATATCATTTTGTAATAGAAACGTGGATGCATTATTTCTGATGCCTGGGTGGTGGTGGGCTTCACCGCAGCTAGCCTTGGTCGCCTGATACGAAGCTTTTTCCTTCTTTTATCAACCAGGTTTGATGTTACTGAAGTTATAAAAAAAAAGTTTGATGTTACTGATAACCAGTTAGGTGATGAACAACACCAGCCGGTGTCTTGGTTAGCAACAAGAACAGCTGGAAGGTCCTTGTACCAGCAGACAGTAGAGATAAGTGCGTTGCCGATGCAATTCCTCATTTTGTGATTTGTCCCCAAATCTTCAGGTGCGGTGGAATTTCAGTGCAGCGGCAGTATCCACTGGTGAGCCGACACCACCGCGCACGGAACAACTCCATGGCGACAGAGGAAACAGAGAGCCTGCACGTCGTCCTCTTCCCCTTCCTCGCGCGCGGCCACATCCCGGCCTTCCTCCGCCTCGCCGCACTCCTCCACGAGCTCCGCCCGGGCATCACCGTCACACTCGTCTCCACCCCGCGGCTCCTCGCTTCCCTCACCCTCCCGGCCACCACGCCTCCCATCCGCCTCCACGCGCTGCCCTTCGCGCCCGCCGACCACGGCCTGCCCCCCGGCGCCGAGTCCCTCGCCGACCTCCACGTGCACCAGTTCATCGCCTTCTTCCAGGCGTCCGAGTCCCTCCGCCCCGCCTTCGAAGCGTTCGTCTCCGACCTCCGGTCCCCGGTCTGCATCATCGCCGACGCCTTCTTCGCGTGGAGGGCCGACGTCGCCCGCGCGCGCGGCGCCTTCCACGCCGTCTTCCTCCCTGGTGGCGCCTTCGGGAACGCCGTCTTCTTCTCCGTGTGGGAGCACCTGCCGCACACACTCCCCGCCGCCGCCGACGAGTTCCCTCTGCCGGACTTCCCGGCCGTTGTCCTCCACCGCACGCAGATCCCGCGGTACATGCTCGCGGCGACCGGGGCAGATCCCTGGACCGCCTTCTTCCGGCGGGTCATCTCCTCCTGCCGCAAGACCGACGCGGTCCTGGTCAACACCGTCCAAGAACTCGAGTCCTCCGGGCTGGACATGCTCAAGAGAAGCTTCGGCGTCCAGCCATGGCCGATCGGGCCGATTCTCGCGCTGCCGACTTCGTCAGACTCGCAAGACGATGCCAGCATCATCCGGTGGCTGGACGCATGTCCGCCGCGCTCGGTCCTGTACATATCATTCGGGTCGCAGAACAGCATCAACGCCGGTCAGATGACACAGCTGGCGCTGGGGCTGGAGGCCAGCGGGCGGCCGTTCCTCTGGGTCCTCCGCCCGCCGGTGGGGCTCGACGCGACGGACGGCTTCAAGCCCGAGTGGCTCCCGGCCGGCTTCGAGGAGCGGACGGCGAAGGCAAACAGGGGATTGCTGGTGCGCGGCTGGGCGCCGCAGGTGCGGATCCTGGCGCACCCGTCCACCGGCGCGTTCCTGAGCCACTGCGGGTGGAACTCCATCCTCGAGAGCCTCTGCCACGGCGTGCCGCTGATCGGGTGGCCGCTGGGGGCCGAGCAGTTCTTCAACGCGATGCTGGTGGCGGAGTGGGGCGTCTGCGTGGAGGTAGCGCGGGGGAACTTGGAGAGCTCGGCCGTGGCGAGTGGGGCGGTGGCCGAGACCGTGGGGACGGTGATGGGGGAGACGGCGAAGGGTGATCGGGTGAGGAGGAATGCGGCGGCGATCGCGCGCGCGCTGGCGGCGGCGTGGGAGGGGCCTCGCGGGTCGTCAGCGGCGAGCTTGGAGGGGTTCCTCAGATGCGTTGAGATGTCTTGATATTGTTTGGAGCATCTCTAGCCCCGTTAAATTGGACGAAACCGAATAATAACCGCAATTTCATAGGTTTGGTTTGTAAATCGGTGCAGATCAGCGACCATGACCGTATAGTACTCAAAACTGAAAAAAAAAATGGGCCAAGACCGAAATCTCAACTTGGCCTATATCTCTAGGGAACGTGAACGAAACCTCTAGTTTGCGCGCGACGAAACTTTCACCTCCTCCCAACTGTCGCCGATCTGCCGCCCTCACCGTCCTCTGCGCCGCCGTCGCCCGATCTCGTCGGCATGAGTCTCAAATCCCCCCCCCCCCCCCGCCCCGGCTGTCGGAGCTAGCTCACAGGCCCCGGTGCCCTGTCCCTCACCGTCCTCTGCTATCCCGGTTGTCGCCAAAGGGGCCGTCTTCACCATAATCTCTAATCTTCGTTTGATGTGGACGTCTCTATTTTCTTCAATAAAGAGAATATATTAATATCAAAAGATACCAATTACACCCAGCTTCTGCAACAACGCAACACCCTAATGGTACTACGGATACACACAACCAAAAAAGGGAAACGAAAACTAAGAAATAAAGTCCCGCTATAGTATCTCAGGCCTAGCAACAACAATACATCCACCACCAAGATAACACCTGAAATACATACTCTCCAAAAGCGACGCCTTCAAAAAGGAAACAGTGCATCAGGGCGCCATCGTCGTCCAATCAAAGATCTTATGTTTTCACCATGAAGATAGTCTCCGCTCTGAAAACAATGCCTGCAACAAGCTAATTGCCAGATACAACCAGTTAAAGCCAGATCTTGGTTTTTCACCTTGATAAGGTAGGACTCTGAACTTCACATGTGATGCCGCTCCTACTATCATACCACCAATAAAGGCCAAAACACCAATAAAGCTCATCAACATCGTGAAAAGTTAAACCTCTTTTATCTAGTCCTCTAATCCGATCTTCATGATATTCTGTGCTGAGTCCTTTGATTGCTACACTTAGTTGACATGACTGACGAACGAATTCCTTCTGCGAGAATGTGATATTATATCGGGAACTTCCCGACGGGAAGCATCGTTCAGACCCCAAATGCAGGCTGGCTACGTCTACCGCGGCGGTAGCGCTCGTCTCGCTGTTCATTATGCTTTCAAGCCGGAGGCGCTCGGTGGTCCAGGGTGGTGATGGCCTACACAAGCCTCCGAGGCCGTGGCAGCTACTTACTAGAAATCACTATTTAGATATTCGTTACATTTTATGCTTTAGAGATTTTCACAAAACTTATATAGTTATGTACTCACTCCATTTATAAATAGATTTCTGAGTTTTGTCTAAATCTAGATGTATGTGGATACTGAACAGTGTCCAAATACATTCAAATTTGAACAAATCTCATACATCTATTTATAGACAGAGAGAGTATTAAAAAAATTTAAGAAGATACTTTTGTTATAAACTACTTGTAATATATTATAATTTTTGTCGTGGTTTTAGTTCAAATAAGAATTATGGAGTGAAGAAAATATGGTTTAAATTAGCACAAGGTTAGTGCACTTTAAAATTTACATTCATTATCGACTTAAGAGAACACAACAACAAATATTAGCAATGTTGATAGATATGTGATTAACTATGCTAAAAATAAAAAATTGTACTAGTTAAGACTATAACGTGCTAAATAAGATGTGCCGAGTATAAAAGTTCTATACAAATTGTATTTATTGCTTCATGTGTTTTCTATACTTTCCATGAACATTCTCATTGTATAAAACATTAACGAACTATAAACAAACTCTTACCTAACAATTAATTATATCTATTGATAATAGTATCTGAAATTGAATGCAAAATAGGTAAGAAGAAACCAAATCGAATGACCCAAGATATGAAAGCTAGAATCGACACACTTGATGAAAAAGCGAAGAGAAAGATGGCAATGCTAGCTTCCACGTTAGGCATTTCCCAATATCTAGGCCTCTAGCTAGTGGAAAGGAGAGATGAATAGTTGATCCGGGAACCGTATAGTGTAACCAAAACAAAATCTTTCAATATCTAAATTCTTACTCATGTCGTAACTTATGGAGGGTTCCGTTTATCTCCAAAATTGCATTTATATGTTTCAGCTGGCTAGTTTTATATTCAAATAGACAACTTTGTATTAACTTTTAAAATTATTTATTAAGTAATAGTATAACTTGCCAACCTAGGATCCTCCATAATGTTTTGGTGTCCTTGGCCATTCTATGTAGGGCATGTTTGGTTCGTAGCCACAATTTTCTGAGCCACAATTTGGTAGCTATAGCTTATTTGGCATGTGTTTGATTTTTGCCATACTTTGGCTTGCCACACTTTATTGCATGTATGGTTCATTTATCATAGACTCAATTTTTTTGTTGCCAAATTTGGCTTCAGTATTTTAAGCCACAATTTTGTGGATCGCCCCACTTTTTTGGCTAACCACACTTTAACTTGGCCGATATTAAAGCTAGGAACCAAACATGCCCGTAGTTTGTTGGTGCTCGTTTGGTAGCCTGGATCTAACTTGTGCATGAATGTGCCAGGGAGAAGAATTCCCCTGCACATCCTAGACGGGCCACGGGCCAAAAAAAAAAAACCTTGTTGTTTGGTAGGCCATGATTTTTTTAGCCCAGCAGATACGCAAGACGCGGTTTATTTGGTTTCATACGAGCCTAACTTTCGCCTCACCACTTGTCCACATGGTGGCCTTACCTCTCACCTCCCCATGATGACCCACAAGTATAGGGATCGCAACAGTTTTCGAGGGAAGTAAAACCCAAATTTATTGATTCGACACAAGGGGAGACAAAGAATACTTATAAGCCTTAACAACCGAGTTGTCAATTCAGCTGCACCTAGAAAAGCACTAGTAACAGGGGTGATGTGAAAGCAGCAGTAATATGAGAGCAATAGTAATGATAACACGACGGTAAAGCGAGTAACACAGAGGCAATGGCACCAGAAAATAGTTGAGACTACTTCTAATGGCATATAGGACCGAGTGAGTATTTGATGATGAAAGATGGACCGGGGTTCCCAGCTATCTACACTAGTGGTAACTCTCCAATAACAAGTGTTGGGTGAACAAATTACAGTTGGGCAATTGATAGGATTGAAATAGCATTAAGACAGAACATCAAGTCTATTAATCATGTAGGCATGTTTTCCATATATAGTCATACGTGCTCGCAATGAGAAACTTGCATAACATCTTTTGTCCTACCAGCCGGTGGCAACCGGGCCTCAAGAAAATCTACTGGTAATTAAGATACTCCTTTTAATAGAGCACCGGAGCAAAGCATTAACACTTGGTGAAAACATGTGATCCTCATATCTAAGCCATCCCCTCCAGTTATCCCGATTCTTTGTCACTCGAGGCCTCGGGTTCCGGACATAGACATGTGCAAACAACTTGTAGATACAATCTAAGCAATAATTATAGAGCTTAAATCTAAGATCATGCCACTCGTGCACTAGTGACAAGCATTAAACACAACAAGATTGCAGCAACAATAACTTCACAAACTTATATAGATAGACTGATCATAATGTAACAATTCATCGGATCCCAGCAAACACAACACCGATTACATCAGATGGATCTCAATCATGTAAGGAAGCTCATGAGATCATTGTATTGAAGTACATGGGAGAGAGAGTACCAACTAGCTACTGCTAGAACCCGTAGTCCATGGGAGAACTACTCACGGAGCATGATGGAGGCGGTGGCGTCGATGGAGATGGCTTCCGGGGCACTTCCCCGTCCCGGCGGCGTGCCGGAACAGAGATTCTGTCCCCCGAAACGGAGTTTCGCGATGGCGGCGGCGCCCCTGGAGTCTTTCTGGAGTATGATTGATTGATATAGGGTTTTCGCGTCGCGAGGGATTATATATAGGTGAAGAGGCGGCGCGAGGGGGTGCCAAAGGGGCCCACCCCATAGCTGGGCGCGCCCCCCTCCTTGGCCGCGCCGCCAGGTGGTGTGGGGGCCCCCTGGTCCCTCTCCGTCTCTCCTTCGGTGTTCTGGGTCCGTCTCGGTAAAATACGAGGTTCGGCTTTTGTTTCGTCCAATTCCGAGAATATTGCCCGAACAGCTTTTCTGGAACCAAAAACAGCAGAAAACAGGAATTGGCACTTCGGCATCTTGTTAATAGGTTAGTCCCGGAAAATGCATAAAAACGTTATAAAGTGTGAGCAAAACATGCAGGTATTGTCATAAAACTAGCATGGAACATCAGAAATTATAGATACGTTGGAGACGTATCACCCCACCTAGCACAAGCTCACGCCGATGTCCAAGAAGTCTGACACCATGCCGGTGTGCGGAAAGACCACCATGTCACTCTCGTTGACGGTGGTCAAGGCAGCCTTACGCTACCTACGTGCAAGACTAGACTGAATATGATAGGCCGAAGCTTCCGCCATGGATTACTGCCTATCACATACCATAACCATCACCCGGTCATGCCCGTCACAAGCATCACCACGTCGCCGACCACGAACATCACCTTGACACCACCATTCACGCTGGTCAAAGCACGATGTCGCCGACCATGAAGCCTAACGTAATGCTATCATTCATGTTAGCCGGACAAAACTATGCTGCCACCGACAATGAGGATGGCCACCACCATGGATTATCACTTCTCACTTCTAATCTATCATCATCACGTCGCCGTCCATGAAGATGACAAGTGAGAAGTTGAGCAAGAGTACTCCAAAATATACTCACACGTACGTAAGTATTACAATATACTAGCGAGTCATTTATGTATCTATTCATCTATGTTCATCGAAATAAAAACCTATCAACATGAAAGTCATGGGGAATGGTTAGGTGAACTTACTTCTCAAAGGAAATTTCAAACGGTTGAGTGTGCGCGATGAATTGTGTGAAATTCGCTCGAAACTTCATACACGAAATTGACGACTTACGACTAACGAAACTCGAAACCGATTGCCGAAATTGATTCGTATCATCAACACGCATCTTTTTAATGTACATCTTAATTTGATTCAAAGTATGGTTATGCTGATTTGAAGAGATGGTGTGTGGACTTGTGTAAAGGAGAGTGAGGGTAACAAGTTCAGGCTAAGGTTCCATCTATCAAGCAGAAAAAGAAAGATAACGGGCAGGGCCGGTAGAAACAGCTGATTCGAGCATTGTTTCAGAACCTATCTCCAAGATGCTTTGAGAAACGGTTGGACCACAACAAAAACCTTACATGCAACCGAATAGATTAGCAATGCCAAAAAGAGCCCTAGAGGCTACCAGTCGCGCCCTCGATGTTCCATATTGTTCAGGGCATCCGAGGGCATTTTCACCCGCTAACCACGCATGTCCCAGGCTCCCAGCATCGAAGGCAGCACAACATTAATGGGCCAGTACTCTCCAGACCGACCTAGGAGCATCCTCATGAATCGGACCATCACACCGTTCAGCAAGCCCGGCCCAACATATCATCTCCTCCCACATCCATATGCCAACGGGGACACTAACCACTGGTTACTAGTTGATACCCCGCGGCGTTGCCGTAGGCATTAGAGATGATTTTCATGTATGCAAGAAATATAATGAACAATCTATGACACTAATGCTCTTTTGCATATACTTGGCTTTGTTCCGTTCATTCAAATCTTTACTGACCCTTTTGAGCACATAATTGAATAGAATTTTGCAAAGTACATGGGATTCGTTCTTCATGTGAAGATTTTCTGCATCTCAACTTCTGGATCGAGTACGTATCAATGATGATATATCCTTTGGGTAACTATATCAAAGTGGTTTTTGATGGCACCGATTGGAACTGCCTGGAGGTTTATGTTTAGACAGAGAAGCATACGTATGGAGAGGTGATTTGTTCAGAAGTTGAATTGATGGATAGTTAACCACCAGATGCTCCACGCCAGGATGCCCCACTACGTGATCCGGCACAGGGTGCTTATCTTTTTACTCATTTGATGGTAAATCCTATGCACCGGCTGTGCATCCTTACATGCTTGGCTACAGAAACCAAGAACAAACACCGGGACATATGCTGGGGAAGGTGGTGAAGAGGTTCAGTTTGATCATATCTTCATCTTGTCCTTTGTTTCCGGTTCACTTTCGGTGCTGAAAAACAATATATAGAAAAAAAAAACTAAGTCAATAATTATGGACTGCTGCTATCCAGTCTTGGAAAAAAATATCCACGTAATTTGTATGAGATCAGCATGGCATACATGCATACAGATAAGAGATAATTACGTTGGTTACATTTTTCTTGTTGCAGGCATCACAATGGCTACCGAACTATGTTTAGAGTTTGGTTCTCCAGGCCTCAGGTTCTTGGACTTACCTGTGTGCCCCTTGCAAGCACGGAGGACCATCAGCCTGGTGGCCATCGCGATCCGGCAACTCCGCACCCGGCTAATGCTGAAGAACCGAGCTGATTTTAAGTGCACGACGGCAGAGAGCAGCAGCACGTCGCAGACGGCAGAGTAGATTGCTACGGAATCTAAGCCGGGAGATGCAACTGGTATAAGTGTACTCACCATCTGTGAAGCTGGGAGATGCTAATTAAACTTTCAGTGCGATCGCTTCTACCTCTGTTAAGGTACAACTGGGACGGGATTTATATGCAAATGGGGAGGTGAAAGGATAATTGGAGGATTATAGGAGGTGTCAAAATTAACTGCAGCTTGGAACCCAACGCGACGCGTTTCTGGATGCTTCAGTCGCCTGTGTACCTCTACTCCAACGACGAGTAATTAAATTTGTAGTGAGAGGCCGCACTAAGGCTGACCATAGTGCTAGTATCATAGGTAGTATCATGCATATTAGGCCCACAAAAATGATGATATGGCATGCAATTAAGGAGGAGAGATAGGATTAGAATAACATAGGTAGATACTGTATCATAGCGCACGTTACGAGAAAAGTAAATGCCAAATTGATCTTGTACATAGATTTACATTGAGATTCTACAAAACAATAAATTTAGAAGTTTATGATACTACTCTATAATACCACCCACTACAGAGATAGTATCATAGACAAGTATCATATGCATGATACTAGTATATGATACTATGCACTATGACCAGCCTAAAGCGAAAATGATGAGATTGGGAAGCATGCAACTGGAGTAATTAATCTTCCGAGAGGGAAGAACGCTTCAACTGTTGTTTTCTATAGATAGACCTGAGACCGTATTAGAGAAGACTGAACTTGCGCTATGACAGATAATTAATATGAACCGTCTATGTGAAATCCAATGGACAGGAATAATTGCGGTGATGTGGCTTCACCAGATTTCAGCTTGCAAACATTAAATGCATTTTAGTGGGGATGAACTTTATAGATACTAGATAATATCCCGCGCGTTGCAGCGGGATTTGTAGCAAAAAAACTGTACAAAAAACCTTATGCACTATTTTAAAAAAATAAGATACATGACTACTTTGCAAATGGATCATCGTGCTGCACAAAATTAGCGTCATGATATTGCAATAACTCGGCCAACTTATAAGAAATAAAACCCAAGCGCAGATCAATCTTCAGAAGAGCGAGTATTATCAAAACTGATTTTCGATGTGGGATGGGATCTCCATGGATCCGTGTAAATGTAATATTCAGGTAATTAATCATGACATCAACCTTATTTTCAGACTAACTTAACTATTAGTGATAAAAAACATCACTATGAATTCTATGTGTGGAATAAAGTTCCGTTACCCGCCATTTCTATTTTGAGACCAATCAAAGGGCCGAAGACCAAATTTTGAGACCAATGGGTCTCTATCCTCACAACGATAGCACTAAAACTATGGTTCAACTATTGAAGCCGTGGCACACTCCTTATGAACATTAGAAATAATCCTAATGTTGTTCACCATTTCGGTAGTTAATGTAACATCCAACATATCTTGATATATATCTTCCATAAGAAATCAGAAATACTTCAATTGTGTTTGCTTCGATGCAGCAACAAATGTATTCTGAAAAAAAATCCATTGTAACTTAGCAATTGATCAGGCCAAAAGATAAAATAAATGAATCTCATACTTGAAGACAATGTAATGGTTGAGAGAAATTTCTTGAAGCATACCAATAATTGCATACATACCTTATATTTCAGAAAAGTGGCAGCTGAGTGATGCGTAGGTTCATCTTTGAAATAATCAATGTCTGTGTACCAAAGCTCCACTCGTAAAGAACCATTTTCTGCATACGAAAGCTTATTGTATGAGCAAGTTCATGTTAGAGCACGCACGTGAACTTCAGATGATGTGAGATTCCAAAAATCACAATTTAGCTACACTAGCAGAATGCCCGTGCGTTGCCACGGAACAACAAACGCAGCAGTTGATACCATCATAATTCAAATCACGTAACACACATGCTAGTAAGTGTGACATGTAAAATATCATTTTACGCTTAATAATAAAATAGAGTTGATGTAACTCATACATGTGAGGCACCATAAAAACATAGGAATTTTTTTAACAGGTTTAACTTCTTGCTAGAACTTGTGGAGGGTTCGATCCTTTGAATAGAGAATATACACTCAACTAATAGCTGAGAGACCAATATATCTTTTTTTTCCTTCTTATAGAAATTTACCACATGATGAATATTTGTTTTTATCATACCACAAAAATCTAAAGCTTAAGTGATCTAGACCATGTAAAAAAAATTATGTACAAATGCAAATTCATGTTTGAATAGTAGTTGATTTAAGCGTCCGTATGGTTGGAATTATTAAAACGGAGGGGATGGATGGTCCAAGTTTTGGAGGATGGTGTTTTGTGTTTTATTTGGTTAGAAAGATATGAAGTGGATGGGATGGTATCCTTTTACATGTTTCTATTAGTCAATTAGAATTGGCACAAAAATTGGGCACACAAACTTTTTCTTAATTAGCCCAAACCCAGGCGTAGTTAATACAAACATAAGTCACTTCAAACTTATTTAAACATCGTTGTGAAATCAAAATCTATCGACTCCCTCTATCCCATAATATGTAATAACATTTTGTATTATAGGACGGAGGGAGGAGTAAAGTAAAATGATTGATAAACTCAAATTTGTTCTCAATAAAGAATGGCTCCAAACACATAGTTTTGTTGCTAGTAATATGTACTTTGTTACAATTCAACACCACGAATATATGACACTGTGGTAGCTAAAAGATATGCAAGACAGTAGGGGGACTGCTTTATAAAGGATCTAGAACTGTTCTGTTCTCACACAAGTTAACACATTTGCCCCTTGTATCCTGTCAAGTTTGCCAATCCGGCACACTCCAACACTAAGTCACTGCCCAAACATTGATGATTGGGCTTGATTTACTCAAATAGTAGGACCTGAAAATAATGAGGAAGTGGTACAAAAATGAAGAAGATAATAAACAGATTGTGCTAAAGAATGTCAGAACTATTATTGAAGAACAAAGATGTGATCTCTTGTTAAAATTCTAAGACTCCAAGGAGCTCTTAGTACCGGCTCTCAGCAGATATAATTCATCATCATAGACATACTTTGAGGATGTCAAATGTAACCGAAATTGCAGCAGGAGGGAGGGAGACACATTAATCAAACGAAAATTAGTACTGGGTAAAAGTTCTGAACCCATGGTACAAACACTTAAAGTATTTTTACGTCACCAAAAACAATGAGCAACAACTTTCCTACCTGAAAAGTTTTCGGCGCAGTAATGATCAGAGAATAAGAAACAACAACCACTGCATGCAAATAGTACAGTATACTTGTGCAAGACTTTTAACTGAACAACAAGAGGTGGTTCAAAATCTGACATACGTAAGTGGTACATAGACATGACATTGTTCAGTTTAACTGGATGCATCGGTGAAACCTCCAAGTACTGAAGGAGAACACTCAACGTGTAGGCTCCTGTTCTTCACCTGAAAGTCCATGGATTACATATTAACAGTTTGATCCATCCATGCTTGTAATGGACTTCATGAGAGGTAGAGACTACAACGCCTCTGACTGGAATAAGCTGCATTATTATAATATCATTAGCGATAAATTCTTTTGAAAGAGGTGAAATAACTAAACAATCTGTCATGGCAGGATGTGAACTCTGCAAAATGAACCAATTTGTCGTAATAATTGTTTATGACCTACGAAAACATAACAATCACAATGGTCAGTAACAAAGAGAAATCACCAAAGAAATAAACAAAAATTCTAGAGTTAGCAGAGAGCTTGCAGGGTTGACTCCCCCTCCGAAAAAGTAACCACCCAGTTTATCTGTAGCAACGCCGCCATTCCTCTGTCCTCACTTCTCAGTTGCACAAGCCGATCCCATCTCTCCATGTAGGTGGATGGTGCTTGATCTCACCCTACTACAGCGCTCCTACGCCTCCATCCTCGATCAAGCATCTTTATCACTGCCGGCAGATCCTACAAATATTGAGTCCAATTTGATGAGGTTAGACTGGCAGTTGGGCACAAAAAAGAATAAATCTAATTATCAAAGAGAAAATACAATGAAGAGCAGAGGACGAATGGTAGAGAAACTCACCTGAATATGCCTCTCCCGTCCTTGGTCGAGGCCATTGCCGTCCCTTGGTTAGGCTTTTCTTCCCAGCCTCACCTACTACTGCTGATCTTTCTCTCTCCACCCAAAAACTAAATCCCCAAACCAACAGCGACAAAATCACGCGACGACGCCGATCTTCTCATTCCTCTCGCCCATAAACCCTAGCGCGAATCCTCCACCTTCGTCCCGAACCATCCCCGTCGTTCGACGAACCGATACAGAGACGAGGTAAACCGGTGGTGCGCCGGACCAGGGAGGCAGTACTTGGTCGTTACCGGCGTTGCCTTCTTGCGAGCAGATCAAGATGGACGAACAGAATATTAGAAGCATTTTTTTGGAAGGACTCCATAGATCACGCGAGTAGTTTCAGAAAAGAACGGAAAAGCCCAACAACAGGAAACAAATTAACATAATCGTGCGAGGTGATAGGATAGTCAATCGTTCCTAATACTCAGGCTGGAGAACTGCGCTTGCGGAGAGTGCGTCTGCGGTGGCATATTTTGTAATTTCTTCGACGTGTGACACCACCAGGCATTCACAAGTTTCACTTTCTTTACTATATGTGGTTGCCGATTTTCTTGGATCAGATAAGTATGTACCTGTGAGGATCTTTGCTTGCTTGTTAGTATGTGGTTGCCGATTTTCTTGGTAGGATAAAGACCGTGTTAGTTGAGAAATAGTAGGATTGAGTTGTTTGGTAGGATAAAAACGTGGAAGGTATTATTGTCCATTATGAAAATGTGACACCAGGCATTCACCAGTTTGCTCTTAATAGTAGAGATATATAGATTCATGAATATTCAGAGGAATAAACCATTTGAAAGCGTATTGCTGAAAATATCATGGCCTTCATTTAATTGTTTAAAACTCTCCAGCAGAATAAGAGGATAGAAAAAATTACGCAGACTAATAAAAATTGTATATCGTGAAAAAGAACAATATTGGAAGAAGACTAGAGTGGCATACCTGTGTGTAGGGAATGAAGCGTTTCATCGATGAGTACACTTATTTACAGACGAACATATAGTATATCAGTCAGTTATCTTATAATGCAAGAACTAACTAACTGAATGTGTAAAATGTTGGTTGCAGGGGCTTGTAGAGAGTCGAGGGATGGCACCACATTGTTGGAGGAAGGTACGATGCTTTGTTTTGGCCTTTTGGGATACTGACGCTCACTCGTAAAATTTGAGAAAGAGATTGTCAGACTGGACTGCTGCTGCTGGCAAGCTCCCGACACCAGCATGCCCCGTATATGGGTAGCTGTACCTACGAACCATATACACAGAAGAAGATCTATACCTTGCAGATCCAGATGAACTACACCCATCGCTGCAACGTATTTTTTCAAATAGATCAGGCTCATGAGCACTCAGGAAACATAACACGAAGGAGCATAGGATCTAAATCACTAAACGACATCAAGCCTTCTGCCCGTGCACAGTATCACGACCCATGCATGGAGATCCCGCTCTACCTTCGGGTCACTGGCGAGCTGCCTCACGTTGCCGATGAGGAGGGCAGGTCTCGAAGACTAACAACTTGCTCAGATGTGATATGATGAAGGGGATCGCCGGGGTCGTGGCCTCAAGTCACTCACGGGAGGAACATGTAGTAATTGCATAGTTTGGCTTGGCAAGCGTCAGTTCACGAGGAGCGGTATAAAATAGCAAGAATTACTAACGGATCATCTTGGCAGCGAGTGGAAGGTACGTTACTGGAAGAGGAAGAGGATTAGTGGGATTTTAATCGTGGCTTATTTTTACTTACGGGGCATAATTAGTGGGATTTTAACCTTGGTGACGTGGATGGCTAAGGTGGCATAATTGATGACATGTGGCAGGCTAGGATTGGTCAGAGATGCTTGATGAGGTGGATAGGCTGCATGTGAAGAGAAATGGGATCACCTATTAAGAATAGAAAGATTATAGATGGCTCAACCATAACCATCCCCGTGCTGGAAAATTTTCTCCATCCCCATCCCCACTAACTGTCATGGGGCCAGTTATTTTACCATCTCCATCCCATCGGATAAAACAAATAACCATCGGTTAACCATCCCCGCTTTAGCTAGTAACTATGAGTCCAAAATAAAATGACAACATGGTAGTATGATAGGGCTTGCTATATCAGGAGTTCAGGAAGGAGAGGCGAGCGTTTGGGAGTTGTGATTTGGGGACTACGACGGTTGGGGACGGGAGGGGAAATGTGAGTACAATAGAATTAGGGTTTTTTGGTATCTATACACGCCTATCTTGTACCATATATAGTGCCACATGTCATATGTCTAACGGAGATTTTCTGGTTATCGGGTATGGATAGTGGTAACACACACCCATCCCCACCTTGCCTAATGGTGAGAGTTTGCCTCCAATAAGACCTCCACGGGGATGAAATACTAACCAAAACCATCCCCTAATAGGTGAATTAACCACCGGGATCAGGAAATGGGGCCCCATTGCCAAATTGACTCCCACATCCGATTGGGTGCGTGGACGCCTACCTTGGCGGAGTAACGGTGACAACTCTCGGCCGTCTATCTCTCGGGCGATGAAAGTTCTCGCGCTTCTCCCTCTCCCCTGCTGGGGTTGATGTGTTGCCGACATCCCTCCTCTGTTCCACGACGCGGCGGTGCTCGTGGCAGCAACCCTAGAGGCGACGGCACCATCAGGTCTCTTTCCTTGCGACCAGGACGAGGCGAACAAAGGAGAAAATGAATGGGTTCGCTTTTCACCTCTTCATTGCCTCCTCAGCGTAGCGTCAATCTATATCCCTAGCGACCTCGTCGAATTCAACCGCGTGTAGAGGTGCATGAATCAGATATTTTTCAATGGTGAATTTGACCCATAGATCACGGCGCCGTTAGAATTTCATTTCCGGGCAGCACTAGGGGTGCTGCATGAGAGTCGCGACACGAGGGGTCGAGCCGTCGAGGTGTCGCGTCTTCACCCTAATATCAGTCTCCTGCTGATGGTGACGTCTCTCTTCAGTCCGTTTGTTTTCCACACTTAGTCCACCTGACCGACGAAGCAAATTCCTTCCGTTAGAACGTGAGATTATCGCCCAGACCCCAGAGCACAAATGGAGGCTGCCTACGTCTATCTCGGCGTAGCTCTCGTCTCGCTGTTCATTGTGCTTGCTAACCGGAGGCGCTCGGCGGTGCATGGTGGCGACGGCCTGCGCCTGCCGCCGGGGCCGTGGCAGCTGCCCGTGATCGGCAGCCTGCACCACCTGGCCGGGCAGCTCCCTCACCGCGCGATGCGTGATCTGGCGCGGCGCCACGGGCCGGCCATGCTGCTCCGGCTCGGCGAGGTGCCGACGCTGGTGGTGACCTCCCGGGAGGGGGCTCGCGAGGTGATGAAGACCCACGACACCACGTTCGCGACGCGGCCCCTGAGCTCCACCATGCGCGTGATCACCAACGGCGGACGGGACATCGTGTTCGCGCCGTACGGGGACTACTGGCGCCAGCTGCGGAAGATCGCCGTCACGGAGCTCTTCACGGCGCGCCGCGTCCTCTCCTTCCGCGCCATCCGCGAGGAGGAGGTCGCCGCCGTGCTCCGCGAGGTCGGCGAGGCCGCGGCGGCCGAGCGCCCCGTGGTGGAGATGCACGCGCTGCTGTCGGCGCTCGTGGCGGACAGCACGGTGCGCGCCGTGATGGGCGACCGGTGCAAGGAGCGCGACGCGTTCCTCCGGGAGCTCGATCGCTCCATGAACCTCGCGGCGGGGTTCAACCCGGCCGACCTGTGGCCTTCGTCACGGCTAGCGGTGCGGTTAAGCGGTGCCGTGCGCCGCGCCAAGGAGTGCCGCGATGCCATCTACGGCATCCTCGACGGCATCATCCAGGAGCACCTGAAGAGGATGGGCAGCGGCACAGACCAGGACTACGACCTGCTTGACGTTCTGCTGAGGATTCAGAAGGAGGGTGGGCTCCAGTTTCCGCTCGACATGGACGCTATCAAATCCGTCATCTTCGTAAGTCTTCTCGGTAACCGGCTTTTCTGACTTTCGTCACTATCTTTGCATGATCAGCAGTGCTATCACGAACTCACGACCATGTGATGTTTTTCGTATGTTGGCGTATTTTTTGTTCACGAACTATGCCAAATTATTGAAAACAGGTGTTTTTTTCAGTCGAGACTGAACTGCACATTGCTGAACCTACGGTCCCGGTCATATAGGAAAATTGTGTCCAGTTTTATGTCAAAACGCAACTGTTAATCTCAGTACACTAAAATTTGTGGCTGCTAGGTGGAACTGTGTGGAAGCAGGGGTGCAATTTTAGCAATACTTCCAGTTGATTTTTATTCCATAAGTTATAAAAAAGTGAGGTTGAGATAGGTTTTTTTTTTCTCCGATATTTCCGAAATCCTGTCGGTAATTAGTTTTCTCGGTACCCACCGGTATAAGTAAATACCGGCCAAAAAAATATAATTTGATAATTCTAAATATTTTTGATAAATTTAGGATTTTTTAAAAAAATAGAAGTTAAAAAATATGATATTTTAGAAGTTAAAAACACTGTGGATACATACACCTTTTCTCCGTGTATCTGCTAAGTTTTCTTATGCAATATGTTGTATTTGGGTTACACAAAATCATGGAGTTGTGGCTCTAATAGGACACATATATCTCGATTTTGCTCCCCCACTTTGTCTTTTTTAGATCACCTATGAAATGATATATTGATACAATTGTACATACTCTCTCAGTTTCATGTTTGTCGAAAGTCAAACTACTTTAAGTTTGACGATGTTTGTAGAATAATATATCAACATCGAGACCAACTAATTATTTTCATTATATTCATCATGCCGTAAATTTTTATGCTATATAGATTTGACATTGTACACATTGACATGTTCTCCGATAACTTGGGCCAAATGTATAAAAAAATTTACTTAAGAAAAACTAGAACATCAATTATTTAAAACGGAGGAAGGACTATATTATTATTTTTATTTTGCAAAGGAAGTTCTTGAATTTATTTTTAAACACAAGCTCACGATCTAGAATGGTTATTCTGGCCCAACACCATGCCTTGCTCTTTGGTTGGGCCCGGATGCTAGTGTAGCAGGCCAGTGGCGCAATAGGGCCTGGAGCACTGGGAGGTGCTACACACCACCCTGGTCGGTGCGGACCAGGCACCGCACCCCCTAGGGTGCCTGTTGGGCCGGCCCAGTGACGTTTGCTTTCGTTTTTTTTCTTCTATTTTTCTCCTTTTCTGCTGTTTCATTTTTTTCTTTTTTAAAAATTTAAAATGCCAATGGGAAATTTTTTCGGAAAAACAAAAAATTCCAAAATTTGTATATTTTCGAAAATTTGAAAGCATTATTTTCTAGCTTTTTATTTTTTTATATGAACAATTTTTGGATTTGAACATTTTTTAAAATTTGAACATTTTTTAGATTGAACATTTTTCGAAATGAAAATATTTTAAATTTTGAACATTTTTTGATTATGAACATTTTTTGGATACGAATAATTTTTAGCTTTGAACATTTTTTGTTTTAAACACTTTTCAAATTTGAACTATTTTCAATTTTGAACTTTTCAGATTTAATTTTTTTTATTTTGAACAAAAATAAAAATAAGCAGAAAAGAAAAATAAAACAAAAAATAAAAGAAAAAGAAAAGAAAAAAAGAAAAGAAAAGAAAAAACAGAAATAGAAACAGAAAACGAAAAAAGAAAAAAGATGAAAATGGGCCGGCCCAATACCCGACCAGGGTGTGCGGTGCCTGTTAGGCACCGACCTGGTCGGTGTATAGGATTTGCCGGAGCACTAGTCTAGCGAGGCCTAGATTGTGTAACAGTTGTTATTCCAGATTTTCGCAGAAGTGGATCTTTTTTCTCTCGAGCTCCAGTGAAACATTGTGCTATATCATTAAAAAATGTATATATCACTCCATCCCTAAAAAAAAGTATATATCACTCCAAGTTTTTTTCAAAAAAGTTCTCAAGGTATACCTATTTTCTCACTTAACCATTTCTCCGATTTTTAGTTGCCGCGGAAATTGACCTATGGTTATTCGGCGCCCAACATATTCTCAAAATCCTCATGTCACTGACTCCACAAATGTTTTTCACGCAGGACATATTCGGCGCCGGCAGCGAGACAGCAGCGACGACGCTGGAGTGGGCAATGGCAGAGCTGATCAAGAACCCAAAGGTCATGGAGAAGGCAACGGCCGAGGTCCGGCAAGCTTTCCAGTCCCACGGCGCCGTATCTGACCATGCTCTGAGCGATCTCCATTACCTACACCTCGTCATCCGGGAGACGCTGCGGCTGCACACGCCCCTGCCGCTGCTACTCCCGCGAGAGTGCCAGGAGCCATGCCAGGTACTGGGGTACGACGTTCCGCGGGGCACGCAGGTGCTGATCCACGTCTGGGCTCTGGGCCGCGACGAGCGCTACTGGCCCGACGCGCCGGAGGAGTTCCGGCCGGAACGATTCGAGAGCGAAGCCGCCGCGGCGGACTTCGGGGGCAACGACTTCACTTTCCTGCCGTTCGGCGCCGGCCGTCGGATGTGCCCTGGCATGGCCTTCGGCCTCGCCAACGTCGAGCTCCCGCTCGCGAGCCTGCTTTTCCACTTCGACTGGGAGCTGCCAAGCTCGACGGAGCTCGACATGGGCGAGGCTTTCGGCCTCACCGCGCGGCGGAGGGCCAAACTCCTGTTCCGTCCGATTCTCCAAGTACCTATTCCCGGAGTATAGTGAACTTTTAAACCAGACGTATATATATCCTCAGTTTCCTCTGAAATAAACAAAGACGTGATCATCGGGGTTTATCTGTGGGCCGATACCTGAACTATCACGATCCTCTCCCGGGAAAACGTCACCAGCACATATATGCCAACTTTTGTGGCACATATCTCATATTTTAACCAAACTAATGATCATTTAAAAAAATGAGGAGGCCTAATAAATTGGTACGGAGGGAATGGGATAAATAATTTGCTCATGCCATGCAGTCAACTAATTAGCCATTGAGATTTTCAAATTAATTGTTCAAATGGGCCAAAATATCATAGTTACCAACACATTTAACCACCAAAAAGAGTAATTAATATTGTCACTGGTGTATACCTGGGCATGTGTCGGGCCAGGCTGGGCCTCGGGCCGGGCCAAGAAAAGCCCGACGTTGAAAAAGTCGGCCCAAGCCTGGCCCGGGCTCGACCAAATACCCACCAAGCCCATCGGGCCGTAGTGTAAATTGACGTTTTCGGGCTACCTAGGCCTGCCCCGGCCAGGCTGTCGGGCCAACATTTTCCGGCCCAGGCTGTCGGGCCAACATTTTCCGGCCTAGGCCTGATTTTTCCAGGCCGGGCTTCGGGTCGGGCTGCCCATGGCCAGGTATACACTGGTGTAGGAGTTTATATAAATATGCTTATACTAGAA
Source organism: Lolium rigidum (assembly GCF_022539505.1). Taxonomy (NCBI): domain Eukaryota; kingdom Viridiplantae; phylum Streptophyta; class Magnoliopsida; order Poales; family Poaceae; genus Lolium; species Lolium rigidum. The sequence goes on along the minus strand of NC_061514.1, from coordinate 99,138,199 downwards.
ATCGTTATTGAGATATTATTTACATTGTATGCTTCAGATATCTTTACAAAAAATATCTTTTTCATTATATAGTTATAGTTATGCATCATAAAAAAATAAAGAATGACTTTGGTTACAAAATACTCACACAGTTTCATAACTGTTGTTGTGGTTTTAGTTTAAATAAGAAATATGAAATGGAGACATGGAGTATAGTTTAAATTTGGCACAACATTAGTGCACTTTGAAATTTACACTCATTACCGAATAAAGAACACATCAACTAGTATTAGCAATATTGATGGATATGTGGTTAACTTGGCCAAATGAAAAAAACATGTACTCATTAAGACCCTAAGATGCTAAATAAGATGTACAAAGTATTAAATTTTAGTACAAATTGCGTTTGTTGATTCTTCGGTGGACCAAGTTTTCTTTGGATTGTCTTTGTGTATAAAATATTGAAAAATGTCAATGAAGTCTCACTTTAATTATGTTTATCGGTAATAATATTATTGCAGGCAGCAACGGTGAGGTAGCAGTGTAGTGGAGGCGGAAGAGTTAGAGATCTTCCTAGGTTGCCAGATGGGACATGGAGTATAGTTTAAATTTGGCACAACATTAGTGCACTTTGAAATTTACACTCGTTACCGAATAAAGAACACATCAACTAGTATTAGCAATATTGATGGATATGTGGTTAACTTGGCCAAATGAAAAAAAAACATGTACTCATTAAGACCCTAAGATGCTAAATAAGATGTACAAAGTATTAAATTTTAGTACAAATTGTGTTTGTTGATTCTTCGGTGGACCAAGTTTTCTTTGGATTGTCTTTGTGTATAAAATATTGAAAAATGTCAATGAAGTCTCACTTTAATTATGTCTATCGGTAATAATATTATTGCGGGCAGCAACGGTGAGGTAGCAGTGTAGTGGAGGCGGAAGAGTTAGAGATCTTCCTAGGTTGCCAGATGGGAGGGGAACAAAAGGGGGTCAAGGGGCCGCCTCTAAACCCTAATCTCATTCTCACACTAATGGGAGTGTCTCTGTTGTGTCGTTTGCAAACCCGTATCAGGCGCATGTAGATAATGTTCGACCACGTCCTCCAATATCGGATGGCCTCCATATTTTTGTATGTTAAGCTACTATTTACTACTATTAATCGACCATACCTCTAATAAAAAAATTAAGCCTATTAAATGCATTGAACCATGGTACCACTTCAAATCTCTTGTCCTTCTCTTTGACTCTTTCTCATTTAGCACGAGCGCAATTATTAATCGCAGATTCTACACAGATTTAATTCCGTCACAATTTCCTCAGAATAGATCATGTAAAAGAGATTGTAACATGAGGTTTAAGTGGATGGATATTTTCCTCCAAAACATAGTGCAATCCAATCCTATAGGAAAAATTCTTATGCATTCACAAGGATTCAAACCTACGAATCAAACGGTGCCCATACAAAAAAAAATCTTAGATGAAAAAATCCTACAAAATTCGTATAGGATTTCTTTGAATCTAGAAAGCCCATAGGATTGAGATGTCATGTCTACTTAAACCCTACGGAAAGAAAAAATTGTTGTTGATACAACAACAACAACAACAATGGTTGCGAGCGGCTCACTTTCCCCTTTCCTTTCTCCACCCCCTTCCTTGACAGTTTCTAGAGAGAGGCCGGGCCGCTCCCGAGCCTTCTCCGGCGGCTTTGCCGGCCGGAGATGGCGAAGGAGGGGTGCCGGAGTAGATGCTAGGGTTAGTTTTTTAGGTTTCGGCTATATGCCGGTAGTTTGGAGTAGAGTTCAAGATCGTCTGGATCGGACCTTGAGCATCGTGTGTTGTGGCTACGTCTTCTCGAGCTCCGGTGGTCGGAGACGGTCAGATTCGCCACCCCGGGGATTTCCGTGTATAAGATCTAGCTCTGATACCCTGGATTTTGGATGCTGGGCTGCTATCTCTTCCTCCTCTAGCCGGCCATGGAGGCGAGGAGAAGAGGAAGGATGGTGCCAGCACCTGCGAATCTGGAGGTGGGGGTCTTTTTCTAGCCTGGCGTGCCGACGCCGCGTTAGGCTATCGCCGCTGAGTGACTCCGCCGTACTTCCGAGGTGGGAGACGGTGAGGCCTGCTTGTGCGACGAGCCCCTGCTTCAATAAGTGTCCTCGCCTTCTCTGCTTGGGTGGCCCGGTTCGTCTCCTTCTCCTCTTGGCCGGCCTCGGTGGCGAGGGAGAGGAGTGGACTCGTGCGGCTGCGACGACCCTGCAAGGGTGGTGCTCGAGGTTCCTGGAGCGTGCAACCTCGACAGCAGCCTACAAGCGTCGGCTAACTCCTGTCGCCGCTATCTTCGGCCATAGGGTTGGCCCTGCTGCGCTCGACCTCCACTTTGGTTCAAGCTTTCTCCTCCTTCGATGGAGGGACTTCTCCGAATCCGGCGTGACGGTGAGCGGCGCTTCTTCCCCAAGTGGTTTTGTCCCCGGTGGAGGAAGCGGCGGTCGCGCCCGCAAGTCAACAACCGTCGGCGATGGCTTTGGACTCGATCGCGTTTGCACGCATCTTTGTGGGGTGCTGGTTACAAAATATAGGGACTCGGTTGTAATTTTTCTTTTCCTTGGGGTCCTCTATGTAATTTTACTCCCACCGACGATATAAATGCATTCTTTAGGTCCTTCGGGACCTTTCTTGTTCAAACAAAAAAAAAGACACAACAACAATAACAACAACAAGAACAACAACGACAACAACAAAGCCTTTATTCCCAAACAAGTTGTGGTAGGCTAGAGGTGAAACCCGTAAGATTTTGTAACCAACTCATGGTTTTGGCACATGGATGACAAGCTTCCACGCGGCTCTTTCCATGGCTAGTTCTTTGGTGATACTTCAGTCCTTCAGATCTCTCTTTACGGACTCCTCCCATGTTTAGTGTGGTCTACCCCGTCCTCTCATGACATTATCAGCACGCTTTAGCCGTCCAATATGCACTGTAGATTCTGGAGGCTTGCGCTGAATATGCCCAACCCATCTTGGACGATGTTGGACTACCTACTCTGCAATCGGTGCTACCCCAACTCTATCTCGTATATTATCATTCTGGACTCGGTCCTTCCTCGTGTGGCCACACATCCATCTCAACATGCGCATCTCCGCCACACCTAACTATTAAACATGTCGCCTTTTAGTCGGCCAACACTCAGCGCAATACAACATTGCGGGTCGAACCACCGTCCTATAGAATTTGCCTTTTAGCTTTTGTGGCACTCTCTTATCACAAAGAAAAATTGTTGTTGGTAATAGCAAAGATTTTTTTTCATGAGGTATGAGCTCATGCTTTTTTTCCTAGAATGTGTACTACAAAATTCTTATAGGATTGATTCCTATGAAATATGTTCCTATGAATTAAATATGATTTAAATACTAAAAAAATTACATAAATTCTATGAATCAAAAAGCCCTTAGTTTTTTTTGCAAAAAAAAGAGCCCTTAGTTTCCTCCAAAATGTACACGTGATCTGTGCGTATGCCTGAACTAGAGCCACCTGCGACATACTGCCTGACTGAAGCTACCCAGGGGCCAGATGCCATCCATCCCCAAAACAACGAGAACCGGGTTCCTTCCAAACGCGGATCTCACGAGTGGAAAGTCCTGCCGGCAAGGATAAAATGATGAGGCAGGTAGCGTACTTAGCACATCTCCAATCAGTGTTGAGTGCGACTTGTCATATCACATGTCCCAAAGACAACGCGATATGGATCAGAGGTTAGGGATGATAATCCTGTAGCGGCAGCCCTCATTAACAATTTAATATCCATGGGGTGCTCATCTCAGCGCGACGCGTCACAGGATTTGCAAATTGGTTCTGCGATGGAGACTTGACACCTTCCATGTATCCAACTCGACAGCTCTCTCCGCATCATGATCGGAACTGAACCCATCCGATGGATGTCAGACAAACTACCCCGGTAGTAGGACGGCATTGTCTGTTCTTAATTCAGACGGTGAGGTCGGACCGTCGGAGGCGATCTCCTTAGCTAATGAGATCTCGCAGATGCCTGCGATGCGATTCGGAAAGCTTGTCGTTGGGATTCCTAGAACGTTCCTGATGAATGATTACTCGAGTAGCATTAGTTAGCTGTTAGTGTTTGGCACGGGATAAGCTGAGGAGGTACAGTGCTTAAAGCAGCCTGTTTTTCTTATCCAGACGCCTCCTTTCGCAGCGCAGCCATACAGCGATCGACAAGTCCTAATCATCTTTGTCTCATATGATCATGCTCTTCTTCTCGCTTAGTCTTATACAACTGCTTTTGATATTCGTCTGGGACGAGTGCGTCCCGCTACGTATCGAGGGCTCTTCTTTTCAGTAAAGTTGCAGCAATCAGAGGTAGTTTAGCTTAACTGAAAAGATAAATCTACTACCTAGATATGACCGAGTCCAGTGATCGAGTATCACATTCATATTCCACCGAGCTGTGGAAGTAAGATAAAGCTACTCACTCCGGATCATTTTTTTCCAGGTTTAGTCCGTCTTGTAGCAGAGTCTAGGTTTAGTCCTGTAGCTGAGTGAAGATTGAAGATTCTGCGGAAAGATTACTACGTGCCACGAGAGGGACGTACTTCTGAATCTCGGTAGAGCTCGTGAGAAGGAGGAGAGGATAACGCGATGGATTTGTAACCTCTGTCCAGATTTCAGCTGGTAGCAGACGTCTTCGTCCCGATGTTACAGTCGAACAGGACACGGCCGGAGATAGAAGAGACTGAAGAGTGAAACACCGCCGCGACTATTCCGCGCGCTCGCGCATTACCCGGCGACGGTTCTTTCGTCTGCTGCGCGCACAGAAACACGACAGCGGCGCCGGTGGGCGGTGGCCGGCCGGATGCTCCGTGCCGTGCCGTTCGCGCAACGGCGCCGTTTGTCTCTTCTTATACGTGTTTGCTGTATTTGATTGATGGTAGCCAACAAGTTATGAGGCGTACGTTTGGTGGCTGCACGCTTGTTTTGGTCACTTGGTGGCGTGACTGGCGTCCCAGCGAGAACGTATCCTATGAAACGGGAGAACTCTTGCACCTGCTGCACCCACTCTTTATGGACCATTGGATATTAAACAAAGGGACGTGATGCTGCGCTTCACACGCACGGACTGTTGGCATATTGCCAAGACGATCTCATTATTTTTCTGAATTACAAGAATCGTCCTGCGAAGCTGAAGCTGAATCATCTGAATCCCCAACATCATGTACATCAGCACCATGGGACCTTTTTTTTCGATTACCCGCAGGATCAGCGAGTTTTGTATTTAGTTAATTCGCAAAAAAGAGTTTTGTATTTAGTTGGAGGAAAGGCCAAAAGCCGTACAAGGAGAGCACCACCTTCCCCAGCAACCATAGATGGCCAGGGAAGAAAAAACCTAGGTTTATACGTTTCCTCCGGAAGCCCACCTCCACCCCTAGCTCTTAGACGATAGTTAATCCGTTCGCGCCACGTGTACATGATGGAGGTGAGGGTATGAGCCGCCGTTTCCTCCTTGCCCTAGAACATGCGCACATTCCTTTCAAGCCAGAGGGATCGGACGACAAGCATGATCAAAGAGTTTGCTTCCTTGTGCCGTTTACCTCGGAGAACGGCGACTACATCCGACCACCACTCAGACAGACCTAGCGCAGGCGTATGTAGGTGGTAGTCGAGAGCCACGTCCACGCCGGCCTAGACATGTACTCTGTAGGGGCAGAGCAGGGAGATGTGATCGATGATCTCGTCGGACAAACCACATAGGGGGCAGGTGACATGCGATGGTAGACCATGGCGGGTGAGGCGATCAACAGTCCAACATCGACACCACAACGCCAGCCACACATGGAATTTGAATGCCATGGGAGCGAATGCATTCCAAATGTTGGGGGCGCGCGCCCGCCATTGTCGTGGTACCTTCATGCTGGATGTAGCACGCCGAGCGGGAGGAGAAGTAGACATGAGCGGTCCATTTCCATCAGAACTCGTCAACACCGGTCCTTGTTGGCATGCTGGCAATGGCCGCCCACAAGCGCAGGTATTGCTACAAGGCGAGCGCAGATAATCTTGAGAAACAAAAAAAACAACAGTTTAGTAATTCTTTCCTGAAGTGTGTGTTAGGAAATAGGAATTTTGCTTGGAATCATCTCTCTGGTGTTGGCTCTACAGGAGGGATTTTGGTAGGGATTAACCTTGATCTCTTTGAGTCATTTCTTGGGTTATTAAGAACTTCTCTGTCAGTGTAATAGCTAGGAATAAAATAGCTGATATTGTTGTTAGAATTACTACTATCTATGTCTCTCCTTATGATGAGAAGAAGGATGAGTTTGTTTCTGAATTACATGGATTTTTCCTTAACTGGAAGGGCCTACAATTGTTGGTGGGGATTTTAACCTTGTTAGATCCCAAATAGATAAGAGTAATGGCAATATTGATCATAGATGGGCTGATAAGTTTAATGCATGGGTAGAATTATGGCCCTTGGTAGAAATTGGGCTCTCTGGAAGAGCTTTTACTTGGACCAATAATCAAGAGAACTTGATTATGGGTAGAATTGATAGAATTTTTTGCACAAATGAGTTTGAGGAGAAATTCCTTTTAGCTCATGCTAGGGCCTTGCCTAGGGTTGGGAGTGATCACACTCCCATCATCTAGGATTCTGGTTTTGATCAAATACCAAGGAAAAGTGGATTTAAATTCAAGAAATGGTGGTTATCTAGACCTGACTTTAATGATTTAGTGGCTAAAGCTTGGGGCCTTCATAGAGGGAATAAATCTGCTATTGATAGTTGGCATGACAAATGTAAATATTTTAGGAGAATAGCTAGAGGGTGGAGTGCAAATTAACTTAGAGGCAGATATTGGGAAACATGAAAGGGAACTCATGGAGGAATATGATTCCCTTGACATAATGGCTGAAAACCATCCTCTAGATGAGTTGAGTAGAAAAAGATTAGATGATATTTTGACAGAACGTAATACTTACTGGATTATTGAAGAAACTAAAGCTAGACAGAGGTCTAGAGATAGGAATATCCTGGAAGGAGATAGGAATACTGCTTATTTTCATGCAGTGGCTAACCAAAGAAGGAGGAAAAAAAAGAATTAATATACTAGAAGGGCCTGAGGGCCCTGGAACTGACCAGAAAGGTATGCTTAGAGTAGCAACTGAGTTCTATAAGAACTTGTTCAAGAAAGAAAACAGACCTGATATTAGATTGTTGGATGACTTTTTCTCTCACGAGGAGAAAGTTACTGATACGTCTCCAACGTATCGATAATTTCTTGTGTTCCATGCCACATTATTGATGTTATCTACATGTTTTATGCACACTTTATGTCATATTCGTGCATTTTCTGGAACTAACCTATTAACAAGATGCCGAAGTGCCGATTGTCGTTTTCGTCGTTTTTGGTTTCGTAAATCCTAGTAAAGAAATATTCTCGGAATTGGACGAAATAAAAGCCCGGAGGCCTATTTTTCCACGAAGCTTCCGAAGTCCGAAGACGAAACGAAGTGGGGCCACAGGGGAGCCAAACCCTAGGGCGGCGCGGCCCCCCCCCCTTGGCCGCGCCGCCCTCGTCATCTGGGGCCCCCGTGCCCCCTCTCGACTTGCCCTTCCGCCTACTTAAAGCCTCCGTGACGAAACCTCCGAGTACCGAGAGCCACGATACGGAAAACCTTACCGAGACGCCGTCGCCGCCGATCCCATCTCGGGGGATCCAGGAGATCGCCTCCGGCACCTCGCCGGGAGAGGGGAATCATCTCCCGGAGGACTCTACACCGCCATGGCCGCCTCCGGAGTGATGAGTGAGTAGTCTACCCCTGGACTATGGGTCCATAGCAGTAGCTAGATGGTTGTCTTCTCCCCATTGTGCTATCATTGTCGGATCTTGTGAGCTGCCTATCATGATCAAGATCATCCATCTGTAATTCTATATGTTGCGTTTGTTTGGATCCGATGAATAGAGAATACTTGTTATGTTGATTATCAAAGTTATGCTTATGTGTTGTTTATGATCTTGCATGCTCTCCGTTACTAGTAGATGCTCTGGCCAAGTAGATGCTTTTAACTCCAAGAGGGAGTACTTATGCTCGATAGTGGGTTCATGCCTCGCATTGACACCGGGACAGGTGACGAAAAGTTCTAAGGTTGTGTTGTGCTTTTGCCACTAGGGATAAAACATTGATGCTATGTCTAAGGATGTAGTTGTTGATTACATTACGCACCATACTTAATGCAATTGTCTGTTGCTTTGCAACTTAATACTGGAGGGGGTTCGGATGATAACCTCGAAGGTGGACTTTTTAGGCATAGATGCGCTTGGATGGCGGTCTATGTACTTTGTCGTAATGCCCAATTAAATCTCACTATACTCATCATGATATGTATGTGCATTGTCATGCTCTCTTTATTTGTCAATTGCCCAACCGTAATTTGTTCACCCAACATGCTTGTTCGTCTTATGGGAGAGACACCTCTAGTGAACTGTGGACCCCGGTCCAATTCTCTTTACTCGAAATACAATTTACTCGCAATACTTGTTTTTACTGTTTTCTCTGCAAACAATCATCTTCCACACAATACGGTTAATCCTTTGTTACAGCAAGCCGGTGAGATTGACAACCTCACTCGTTTCGTTGGGGCAAAGTACTTTGGTTGTGTTGTGCAGGTTCCACGTTGGCGCCGGAATCTCCGGTGTTGCGCCGCACTACATCCCGCCGCCATCAACCTTCAACGTGCTTCTTGGCTCCTCCTGGTTCGATAAACCTTGGTTTCTTTCTGAGGGAAAACTTGCTGCTGTGCTCATCATACCTTCCTCTTGGGGTTGCCCAACGAACGTGTGTCAACTGCACGCATCAAGCTCTTTTTCTGGCGCCGTTGCCGGGGAGATCAAGACACGCTGCAAGGGGAGTCTCCACAATCCAATCTCTTTACTTTGTTTTTGTCTTGCTTTATTTTATTTACTACTTTGTTTGCTGCACTTAAACAAAACACAAAAAAAATTTATTTTCTAGCTTTACTTTATTTACTGTCTTGCTTTCTATATCAAAAACACAAAAAAATTAGTTACTTGCATTTAGTTTACTTTTGTTATCATGTCTAGCTCTCTACCTGTTACTTCTTCACCTGAGGAATTAGTTTTTACTTTTAAACAAGGGGATGAGGAAAGTTTTAAAGATGCTTGGTCCAGGATTTTTACTTCTTATCGTAAAGCTGAACCTCAAATGACTCTAAGTTTGCTCCTTAGTAATTTTTATTTTGGTCTTATGATTCGCTATAGATATGCCTTGGATGCTGTAGTGGGGGGAGATTTCCTTCATTGTAATGGGGATCAAGCTTTTAACGCCATAAAGAAGTTGGTTGCATCACATGATTCAGCTAATAACTTTGATTCATCCCTTATTAGCATTTATAATAGATTAAACACTCTTGAGACAAGTGCATCTCGCTTGAATGAAAATTATAGATATGTTCGTAACCGTCTTGATCAGGTTTTAGTAAACTCTGAACCTTCATTATGGGATCCTACTATTAAAATTGATATCGGTAACCAAACTCTTCATGCCAATTGTGATATTATGTCCGAATTTTGCCTAATGCCTAAGAGTATTCATGAATCTTTGCAACTTTGGGGATTCGTTGAAGGGGGGAAGGAATAACTCTTATTGATAACTCTGTTATAATTCCTAAAGGAATAGCTGCGGGTGTGCATACAACCATTCTTGGTAGAACAATATCCATTGATTATCTTGTTATTGAATGTGCGGGAACAGGACAAATCACACTCGGAAGATCCCCGTCGAAACTATTGGGAGCAGTCATAGATATGGGAGAAGGCACCCTAAAGTTCACCTCTACACCCGGGGGTAGACATGTATTCCCTAAACCAAAGAGTAAGAAAAAGAACAAGAAAGGTAAAGGTAAAACCCAAGGTAATGTTGATGCTTCATCTCTTGAAAATACTTGATTTACACTTTCTGCGCCTAGCTGAAAGGCGTTAAAGAAAAGCGCTTATGGGAGACAACCCATGTTTTTACTACAGCACTTTGTTTTATATTTGAGTCTTGGAAGTTGTTTACTACTGTAGCAACCTCTCCTTATCTTAGTTTTGTGTTTTGTTGTGCCAAGTAAAGTCTTTGATAGTAAGGTTCATACTAGATTTGGATTACTGCGCAGCTTACTGATTTCTTTGCTGTCACGAATTTCGACCTGCCTCTCTGTAGGTAGCTCAGAAAAATATGCCAATTTACGTGCGTGATCCTCAGATATGTACGCAACTTTCATTCAATTTGATCATTTTCATTTGAGCAAGTCTGGTGCCATTTTAAAATTCGTCTTTACGAACTATTCTGTTTTGACAGATTCTGCCTTCTATTTCGCATTGCCTCTTTTGCTATGTTGGATGAATTTCTTTGATCCATTAATGTCCAGTAGCTTTATGCAATGTCCAGAAGTGTTAAGAATGATTATGTCACCTCTGAACATGTTAATTTTTATTGTGCACTAACCCTCTAATGAGTTGTTTCGAGTTTGGTGTGGAGGAAGTTTTCAAGGATCAAGAGAGGGAAATGATGCAATATGATCAAGGAGAGTGAAATCTGTAAGCTTGGGGATGCCCCGGTGGTTCACCCCTGCATATTTTAAGAAGACTCAAGCGTCTAAGCTTGGGGATGCCCAAGGCATCCCCTTCTTCATCGACAACATCATCAGGTTCCTCCCCTGAAACTATATTTTTATTCAGTCACATCTTATGTATTTTGCTTGGAGCGTCGGTTTGTTTTTGTTTTTGTTTTTGTTTGAATAAAATGGATCCTAGCATTCATTGTGTGGGAGAGAGACACGCTCCGCTGTTGCATATGGACAAATATGTCCTTAGGCTTTACTCATAATGTTCAAGGCGAAGGTTGAATCTTCTTCGTTAAATTGTTATATGGTTGGAATCGGGAAATGCTACATGTAGTAATTCTAAAATGTCTTGGATAATGTGATACTTGGCAATTGTTGTGCTCATGTTTAAGCTCTTGCATCATATACTTTGCACCCATTAATGAAGAAATACATAGAGCTTGCTAAAATTTGGTTTGCATATTTGGTCTCTCTAAAGTCTAGATAATTTCTAGTATTGAGTTTTGAACAACAAGGAAGACGGTGTAGAGTCTTATAATGTTTACAATATGTCTTTTATGTGAGTTTTGCTGCACCGGTTCATCCTTGTGTTTGTTTCAAATAAACCTTGCTAGCCTAAACCTTGTATCGAGAGGGAATACTTCTCATGCATCCAAAATACTTGAGCCAACCACTATGCCATTTGTGTCCACCATACCTACCTACTACATGGTATTTCTCCGCCATTCCAAAGTAAATTGCTTGAGTGCTACCTTTAAAATTCCATCATTCGCCTTTACAATATATAGCTCATGGGACAAAATAGCCTAAAAACTATTGTGGTATTGAATATGTACTTATGCACTTTATCTCTTATTAAGTTGCTTGTTGTGCGATAACCATGTTCCTGGGGACGCCATCAACTCTTTGTTGAATATCATGTGAGTTGCTATGCATGTCCGTCTTGTCTGAAGTAAGAGAGATCTACCACTTTAATGGTTAGAGCATGCATATTGTTAGAGAAGAACATTGGGCCGCTAACTAAAGCCATGAATCATGTTGGAAGTTTCATTTTTGGACATATATCCTCAATCTCATATGAGAACACTAATTGTTGCCACATGCTTATGCATTAAAGAGGAGTCCATTATCTCGTTGTCCATGTTGTCCCGGTATGGATGTCTAAGTTGAGAATAATCAAAAGCGAGAAATCCAAAATGCGAGCTTTCTCCTTAGACCTTTGTACAAGCGGCATGGAGGTACCCCTTTGTGACACTTGGTTAAAACATGTGTATTGCGATGATCCGGTAGTCCAAGCTAATTAGGACAAGGTTCGGGCACTATTAGTACACTATGCATGAGGCTTGCAACTTGTAAGATATAATTTACATAACTCATATGCTTTATTACTACCGTTGACAAAATTGTTTCATGTTTTCAAAATAAAAGCTCTAGCACAAATATAGCAATCGATGCTTTCCTCTTTGAAGGACCTTTCTTTTACTTTTATGTTGAGTCAGTTCACCTATCTCTCTCCACCTCAATAAGCAAACACTTGTGTGAACTATGCATTGATTCCTACATACTTGCATATTGCACTTGTTATATTACTCTATGTTGACAATTATCCATGAGATATACATGTTATAAGTTGAAAGCAACCGCTGAAACTTAATCTTCCTTTGTGTTGCTTCAATACCTTTACTTTGATTTATTGCTTTATGAGTTAACTCTTATGCAAGACTTATTGATGCTGGTCTTGAAGTATTATTCATGAAAAGTCTTTGCTTTATGATTCATTTGTTTACTCATGTCATTAGCATTGTTTTGATCGCTGCATTCATTACATATGCTTACAATAGTATGATGAAGGTTATGATGGCATGTCACTCCAGAAATTATCTTTGTTATCGTTTACCTGCTCGGGACGAGCGGAACTAAGCTTGGGGATGCCGATACGTCTCCGACGTATCGATAATTTCTTATGTTCCATGCTACATTATTGATGATATCTACATGTTTTATACACATTATATGTCGTATTTATGCATTTTCCGGCACTAACCTATTAACGAGATGCCGAAGAGCCGATTGTTGTTTTCTGCTGTTTTTGGTTTCGAAATCCTAGTAAGGAAATATTCTCGGAATTGGACGAAATCAACGCCCAGGGGCCTATTTTTACACGAAGCTTCCAGAAGACCGGAGGGGAGACGAAGTGGGGCCACGAGGCGCCGCCACACTAGGGCGGCGCGGCCTAGAGGGGGCCCGCGCGGCCCTAGCGTGTGGGGCCCCCGTGACTCTCCCGACTCCGCCCTTCCGCCTACTTAAAGTCTTCGTCGCGAAACCCTCTGTACCGAGAGCCACGATACGGAAAACCTTCCAGAGACGCCGCCGCCGCCAATCCCATCTCGGGGGATTCAGGAGATCGCCTCCGGCACCCTGCCGGAGAGGGGAATCATCTCCCGGAGGACTCTTCATCGCCATGATCGCCTCCGGAGTGATGAGTGAGTAGTTCACCCCTGGACTATGGGTCCATAGTAGTAGCTAGATGGTCGTCTTCTCCTTATGTGCTTCATTGTTGGATCTTGTGAGCTGCCTAACATGATCAAGATCATCTATCTGTAATACTATATGTTGTGTTTGTCGGGATCCGATGGATAGAGAATACTATGTTATGGTGATTATCAAGTTATTACCTATGTGTTGTTTATGATCTTGCATGCTCTCCGTTATTAGTAGAGGCTCTGGCTAAGTTTTTGCTCTTAACTCCAAGAGGGAGTATTTATGCTCGATAGTGGGTTCATGCCTCCATTAAATCTGGGACAGTGACAGAAAGTTCTAAGGTTGTGGATGTGCTGTTGCCACTAGGGGATTAAACATTGATGCTATGTCTAAGGATGTAGTTATTGATTACATTACGCACCATACTTAATGCAATTGTCTGTTGTTTGCAACTTAATACTGGAAGGGGTTCGGATGATAACCTGAAGGTGGACTTTTTAGGCATAGATGCATGCTGGATAGCGGTCTATGTACTTTGTTGTAATGCCCAATTAAATCTCACTATATTTATCATATCATGTATGTGCATTGTTATGCCCTCTCTATTTGTCAATTGCCCGACTGTAATTTGTTCACCCAACATGCTTTTATCTTATGGGAGAGACACCTCTAGTGAACTGTGGACCCCGGTCCTATTCTTTACATCGCATACAATCTACGCAATTGTTCTTTATTGTTTTCTCGCAAACAATCATCTTCCACACAATACGGTTAATCCTTTGTTACAGCAAGCCGGTGAGATTGACAACCTCACTGTTTCGTTGGGGCAAAGTACTTTGGTTGTGTTGTGCAAGTTCCACGTTGGCGCCGGAATCCCTGGTGTTGCGCCGCATTACATTTCGCCGCCATCAACCTTCAACGTGCTTCTTGGCTCCTCCTAGTTCGATAAACCTTGGTTTCTTTCTGAGGGAAAACTTGCTACTGTCTGCATCACACCTTCCTCTTGGGGTTCCCAACGGACGTGTGTCAACTGCACGCATCACGCCCCCCTACTGTGTCGTCGCCTCGTCAGCCCTCCGACTCCGCCTCTTCGCCTATTTAAGCCTCCTCGACCTAAAACCTCGAGACGGAAAAGCCACGGTACGAGAAACCTTCCAGAGCCGCCGCCATCGCGAAGCCAAGATCTGGGGGACAGGAGTCTCTGTTCCGGCACGCCGCCGGGACGGGGAAGTGCCCCCGGAAGGCTGCCTCCCATGAGGAGGGAGTAGTTCTCCATCGAGGCTAAGGGCTCTACCGGTAGCTATGTGGTTAATCTCTCTCTCATGTACCCCAATACAATGATCTCATGAATTGCTTTGCATGATTGAGATCCATATGATGAGCTTTGTATCACTATTAGTCGATGTGCTACTCTTGTGATGTTATTAAAGTAGTCTATTCCTCCTTCACGGTGTAATGGTGACGAGTGTGTGCATCGTGTAGTACTTGGCGTAGGTTATGATCATAATCTCTTGTAGGTTATGGAGTTAATTATTACTATGATAGTATTGATGTGATTTGTTCCCCCTTCATAGTGTAAAGGTGACAGTGTGTATGCTATGTTAGTACTCGGTTTAAATTGCAAAGATCTATTATGCTCTAAAGGTTACTTAAACATGAATATCGAATGTTGTGGAGCTTGTTAACTCCGGCATTGAGGTGCTCTTGTAGCCCTACACAACGAATGGTGTTCATTATCAAACAAGAGTATATGTAGCACAAAGGAAGAGAACTTATTTATTATGTGATCAATGTTGAGAGTGTCCACTAGTGAAAGTATGATCCCTAGGCCTTGTTTCCAAATACGCAATCATCGCTTGTTTACTGTTTTTACCGCATCTTTACTTCCTGCAATATTACTACCATCAACCGCACGCCAGCAAGCACTTTTCTCGGCGCGCGTTACTACTCGCTCATATTCATTCATACTACTTGTATTTCACTATCTCTTCGCCGAACTAGTGCACCTATACATCCGACAAGTGTATTAGGTGTGTTGGGGACACAAGAGACTTCTTGTATCGTGATTGCGGGGTTGCTTGAGAGGGATATCTTTGACCTCTTCCTCCCCGAGTTCGATAAACCTTGGGTGATCCACTTAAGGGAAACTTGCTCAGCTGTTCTACAAACCTCTGCTCTTGGAGGCCCAACACTTGTCTACAAGAATAGAAGCAC
>NC_061514.1:99020663-99122793 GCF_022539505.1 Lolium rigidum | reverse complement strand
ATGAGTTTGGTGTCGTAATTCTTTCAATGTTGCTGATTTGACACCATATGACGGAGAAGACCTTGGAGCGTCGGGGTCGACGCCTTTTGAAGGGGGGAGATGATGAGGACATCCCTACCTCACTACTACCTCCGTCATTAGCAAATGAAGATGAACCTCGTCGTGAAGCTCAAGTCCAATGAAGTTCGGATTGGACCAATTACAAGAGCTCGTGCGAAGCTACTTAAACAACAAGTGAACTTGTTCCTAAACGATACTTTGATTGATGAGAACTTTATACCGCCTAAGTCCTATTACTTATGTATCATCATGTATCAAGAGGAGACAAGCATCGCACGAGGAGAGGAGCAACTGGACATGAAGACGGACGTCAAGAGGGCCGTGAAGCCGGACATGGAGCCGGACATGAAGATATCTCATGGACGCGCGAGGGAGGAGCGGGAGGAATGCGCGAGAGGAGAAGAAGAAGTCCAGGCTGGTCAGAACCCGGTCAGACCGGCCCCCAGACCGGCCAGCCCGGTCCTCGGTCCTGCCGACCGGTGTCAGAACCGGCCACCAACCGGAGGAAATTTATCGTACCGGAGCGAAACCGGAAACTTCGCCGTTTTCCGGTTTCCGACCGGTTGACCGGACCAGCGACCGGACCGCCCGGTCCACAGCCCGGTTGACCGGACCACAAACCGGACAGCCCGGTCCACAGCCCGGTTGACCGGATCCCAGACCGGACCCGGCCCGAGTCCGTCTCGACCAGATCTATTCTCGGGTCGGTTATTTTTGTATCTTTTCGACCAGAACTCGTCCCGGACACCTATATAAGTGCCCGTGACGCCCCCTAGCTGCTTTAGACCACGTTTAAGATAAACCCTAGTTGTTAGTTGTTTGCTCGCAAAACTATTGAATTCCCTACACCATATTGCTTGGATATCGTGTAGATCCTGTTTAAGTCTTGTGTGATCTCGCTGTTCCATTGGGAATTAGACGGTTGCAACTTACCGCTTCGTGGTCGGCGGCTACGTGCGCAAGTGTGTGCGATTGCGAATATCTTGCAGGGTTGAGAGCTGTTGCATTGGCGACAGGGACCAATCGAGAGATCTCGTTGCGTCATACAAGTTATCATCCACTACATCGTCGTGTTTCTCCGCTGACATCATCCTGTGATCATCATCACCACCGTTGCTTACTGAGAAGATCGGGCCACCCCTTATCACCTAATTCCCACAAAATAATTTTTTTATTTTTTATTTTTCATGAGAATGATTTATCAATTTTTTTTGAACAGGGGTAGGTTCCAGAGGGACCTAGAAGCATTCGTTAAACGGTGGAGCCAAGATTAGATGGGGGACTACAAAGAAAAAGGAAAATACAAACTAGCCTAAAGGTTTTGCACCAAGGAACCTAAAATATGGAAAGCAAAAGCAATCGAGTCCAGCTCTAGAGCCACCGCTTCTTCGCATAGCAGCGCAGTTGAGCTGCTCACCGCCGGGGATTATGCCACTTGGGGTGAGCCGCCGGGAGCCTACTGTGCTGATGCAGAGGGGCCTCCTTCTTGGCATGTAAGCCTGGAGGTAGTTGATGACCTACAAACGTCGGCCGAACTGTCACCGACGAAGAGGGTGGGAGCAGTTGCCTTACAACCTTGTTGAGCGACGACCAAGCCGGGGTCGCTGTGGATGTGCTCCCGGGAGCTGCTTTGTCGCTCCCCAGCTGCTTGCGTGGTAGCGCTCCGGCCGATGCAAAAAACTCCTCTTTTACCTCATCACCATGAAGAGTGAAGAAGAGAAGCCTCCAGCTCCAACCTTGGGCACCCGAAGCCTTGGATAACGGGCCCTTTATTTGAGGAGGATCTGGTCGCCCACCTCCTGCACGCCTTCGGCTCAGACCAGAAGAGCACCGCTTCGAGGAAGAAGACCACCAATCGACTCCAGATCCCGGCCAAGAGATCTAGACGCCTCCTCCCGACATCGCGCCAAACTACGGCATCACGCCAGCACCTAGCATATGACCTAATACTACTATGTACACCTACTCCGGCCAGCTAATCCGGCAGGAGGGGCTCGGGATCGACCTGGCCACTCGTTGTGCGGTCGCAGAAGGGAGGGTGGAGGTGGAAGGGAAATGAGGAAAAGGTCAGAATAGAATAAAAAGATGATGAATGATTTATCATTTGCTGACCCGATTTAATGTATGGGCATTATGACAGTGTTTTATATGTTCACAAAAACGATTTAACAAGCATAAATTAAGCATGTCCATACACAACTTAACAGAGTCCACGACAAATAGTTTACACAACAAGTACCAAAAGCAGACTCCTAGCTGAATCCGCCCCAGCACCTAAGGCAAGAAAACCTAGTTGTTATACATGTTTTAAAATGGATACAAATCCAGCTAAACAAACAAAAATGGCACTCCATGGCTAACATCTAAACTAGAACATCCATGACAAGAAGATATATATACAAACATAGAGTGAAGAGATACTCACAGATCTGCGAGGGCGGCCATCGGGTAGGAGCAAGGCTGCACGAGCGAGCATATCTTCGTGCGGCAGTGGTCGGCGGGGAGGAGCGTACGGGACACTGGTAACATTATTGGAGGGTTTGGTTCTGCATAGTAGACCTCCTCTCCTTCAGGTTCGTCGGTAGCCTCCTCGTCATTCATATTAGACTCTAAAGAAAGGGAACAAAGTAATAGGTTAGGTACACTAGAGTACTCAACAAGTTCAATGGTGGGTGTCTGATGTATAGCCGTGGATCAGGAGATTTGGGGCGTGGTTCAATGGTGGGTGTCTGATGTAAGTTTTAGATTGTAGAAACTATGTCCGTCAGTTGCCACGGGTTGCGGGAACCTCATAGAGTTCCTTTGTCGCTGCAATCGTAGTTTTTTACACAAAAACATGGAGTATTATGACACGTTGTATACACTCTCGAGATGTTCGCTACTTTAACCACAAATATATTAGGCCTGGGTAATCAACCAGGAGTATGCCACCGTTCACGCAATCCAAAATGGTGTGATGCCTGATTAAAAGACAAGCCAATCACCACGACCCCGCATTTCACAAAGTGTAATGAGTTTCCGTTGAGAAACCTACGCTCAATTACATTCCCTTATACGATACCATGGTTGTTATTTAGCATAGAAGGGAACGTCACGGGCTCCCACCGTCGTGAGTTTCCTCCAGAAAACAACCCAACCAGGGAAATGTGAAACGGAAAAATACAACTCACTTTTCCATCCCATTTCGACATCTGTGATCAACGCTGTCTATACGGCCACTAGTAGAAAACAGGTCTTTTATCCAGCACCCCTGAGAGCATTACTCCGGTTTTAAAACGAGCCGGGACCAGTGGGAGGCATTGGTTCCGGTTCGTTCGGCGCGGGGTGACCCCACCCTCTAGTCTCGGTTCATTTGGGGTCTTTTGTCCCGGTTTGTAATTTAAACCGGGACTAAAGGGGCTGCAGCAGGGCGTGGCAGGCCGTGTCATGCCTCGAAACCCTTTGGTCCCGGTTTGCCTTACCAACTGGGACCAAAGGCCTACCCTTTGGTCCCGGTTTGCCTTACCAACCGGGACCAAGTGCCCATCTTCCTACATATACGTTGTATCTGCCCAAGTGTGAGGCACACTTAGCCATTTTCCACTTCTTAGCACGAGAGGGGTGTATTTTACTTTACCCTCTTCATATGCACAAGAGGTGTTAGATGAAATGCCTAAGAGGTTTTGCCACTTGAGTTCACACAAAACAAGCCACACTTAACTGTCTTTTTTCTTCTCTATCGAGGTTAACAACTTTATCGTTTCATCTATCATTGATAAAAGGGATTTCTATTTTCGTGCCCTCGGGTCCTTAGTTGTACTCAGTTTTCCTCAGCTCCTTAGTTTTTCCTCAGTTTTCCCCAATCCCTTGTCTGAAACCCGCAGAAGGAGCTCAGACGGGAGGATTCTCGTTTAGTTGACCGTTCCATGCTGACGTGTGGGGTCGCGTCGCGTGGGGCTGGTAGAAAGGGACCGCATGGGACAGGACGAGACCGTGTTTGGTTCTACGTGAGCAGGAGCTGGGTTCTGTCTCTCTCGGACCAAATTGGCATTTTTAAGAGGACCTTTTTCTCCTCTTTCTCTCTCTGTCTTTTGTCACCAAATTAGTATCAAATCTAGAGAAGCTTCCATTTCTGTCTTTCTTCAATTATTTGTGCCTTTTGGCCCTCATTTTTTGCCCAATATGGCAGCAAATCTAGTACTCCCTCTAGTCCATATTAATGACCTCACCTATCTTTGTTCATATGTACCCCTCCGTGCATGTATATAAGACGTTTTGGTTTTTTCTTTGATTTATCTACTTTAGTTTGTATCTAGTCTAGTTTTAGTGTGTAGGTTCACTCTTTTTAGTTGAATGTAGTCCACTCTAAAAACATCTAAATAATCTTATATTTCTAAACGGAGGGAGTATCTAGTTAAATCTAGAAGCAAATCTTGATGCTAATGTACGATAAATTCACACCGTCATAATAAATCGAGAAAACAAAGTAGGCCAACAAAGTATAGTAGAATAGGGATAGATAATAAGCTGCATACAGCAGCCAACATAATAACAGGTTCTTAACAAAGACAAGCCAATAACGAGGTTCTTCACAACACCAACATAGTAACAACATAATAACTAAATAAAAAGCTGCTTTGCAGCAGCAGCACACGTCCTGGACTCCGCCTACTCCATTCCCATTTGGCTCTTCCTCCAGTTCTTGCTCCCCTGTCCCTTGATCTTGGGCACCTTGGGCTTGATCGGAGGCATGCGCCCGGCGGCGATCTCCACCCGCTGGAAATTGCGAAGATGAATGCCGAGCGCCTTGTGCTTGGCGAGACGTTCACCGTCGCGCCGACATTGGGGAACGTCCTTCCGATGTCCTCGGCATGCATGAGGAGACAGTTGAAGTCGTTGCTGACGAGTCTCCTAGTGCAGAAGGGGCACTTGTAGACACCTTTAGCGAAGTAGGAGGTGTACTGGCCGACCTGCAACCTCCGCAGCACCTGCCGAGCCATGGTGTGCTCATCCTCCTCGTCGCTGCCAGACACCTGATCCATATCAAACGGAAACTACGAGTGAATAAGTTCCAACGATGACATAACGTGCATGATAACAAAGTTAGGAAAAACAGAGGCAGCCTCAGTTAGAGTGAACACGATTATATATCTATAGAGACGGGGTTAGCAAACCAAAGCTCATGCACAACAGATTTGTACACATCAATGGTTCGTTGAACCCGCCCTGTACAAATTTGTGCCCAACGGTTCATCATAGGCAAAGAAACAAATTCCAGATCTAAATTTGAACAAATTCCAGATTATTTGCAAAATTAAACGATTGATATCTTTTGATTCGTGCATAAATTAACTATTGAGATCCATGATTACTTGCATAAATTAACCGAACGGCCGAGCCTCAACTCTTAAACAAAATCAAGAAGGGATCAAATCAAAATGGAATAACATCGGTGCAAATATTAACCCAATACTCATCCTACCTACAGATCGGCACTAATAGTTACTAGGGAACCAGCAAAATAGGATTGAAAAAGGAATGGGGAACAACAAGGGAGCAAACCATATTTACCTCGTTCCAAGGGTCGTCCATGCTGGTGTCGTAGGGGTTCGACGGCCAGATGTACGGCACCTTCTCGTAGGGGTCCCATTCCGGAGGGATCTGACCGCCACCGGCGGTAGCCTCCGATGCACCGGCGGGAGCCGCCAATGCACCGGCGACGGTGACGGCCGTAGAGGGGACGACATCGAGGATGGAGGCGCCGCGCTTGGAGCCTACGAACTCGCAGTCGACGGCATCGAGGACGATGGGATTCGCATTCTCCTTGTCCATCGCCGACCAAGGAGAGGGAGAGGGTTTTGTTCACTTTGGAGAAGATGATGGGACGCGAGAGGTGGCGTTGCGTGAGGGAGTGAGAGTGAGAGTGATAGTGCGAGGAGGCGAACAGGGAGAGGCATCCATAAAGGCGAGGGGTTCTAAATGCTACCCGCGTCATACGCGTCCACTATTGCATGTCTGCACGTGTTCGACTTCTGCACC
This sequence comes from Lolium rigidum, assembly GCF_022539505.1. Taxonomy (NCBI): domain Eukaryota; kingdom Viridiplantae; phylum Streptophyta; class Magnoliopsida; order Poales; family Poaceae; genus Lolium; species Lolium rigidum. The sequence continues at coordinate 99,116,715 of NC_061514.1, read as the reverse complement.
GCGACACACATCCATGATTGCACGTCTTCAAGTTTTGCACCGCGACCCGCGTCCTACGCGTCAACAATTGCACGTCTTCCACTTCTGCATCGCAACACGAATCCTCGAGTCTAACCCTGGAAATTTAGATATACTCAAGTATACCCTCGAGTCTTATACTAGAATTTTTTGTATACTCAGTTTTCCCCTTGAGTGTCTGGTCAATAGAGAGTCAACAAATGGGACTAAGCTAGTTAAATGAGTCATTTAATGTGCAAAAAATTCTAAAAAAGATAAAACCATAGTGGCACTTACTCATGGAGTCTTCTTACGCGACCTGCCACGTTGGGAACCATAAAAATCATAGATAAATCAAGTTTTATCATAAATTGCCACTTCTCAAATCACCTAGTAGCTATGAAGGTGCATGGATTTCCACAATAAGCCTTTCCCAAAATAGCTTTCCCCAAAACATACTTTGTCTGAATGAGGCCCTAATTTTCACACTCATGTATATTTATATTGATAGTTTGAGGTAGGCCAAGATGGGTTTCATTGTACAAAACATGCATTATCCATTTTTAAAATCTCATATTTGAATCCCTTAGTCTGTTTACTACTCACGTGCCATTGGTTTCCTGATAATACTCAGTTTTGCCCTCTCCCTTCACAAATTCTCACAGACCCTCAACCTTGCCCTGATTGGTCTAGCCCTTGTCACGCGGAGTGCCCGATGTCCGTTGATCGTATAATCTAACGGGCAGGATAACCCTTCTCTCTCTCTCTCTAATCGGGGCCACCACCCTCTCTATCTCTGTCGGCGGCTAGCTTCCACCCTCTATGTATGCTAAATACCCAGTTTACCACCGGATTCAGCAAGTTTGGTTTTCTGTATTATTTTTTACCCGCTAAAAAATATTAACTCTTTTAGGCATTATTTTTCACACAAAAAATGATAAACCATCACCGATTTCTTGTAGCCATTACTTTTCACGCAAAAAATGATAAACCATCACCGATTTCTTGTAGCCATTACTTTTCACGCAAAAAATGATAAACTATCACAGATTTGTTGTAGCCATTACTTTTCACGCAAAAAATGATAAACCATCACCGATTTCTTGTACCCATTAATTTTCACACAAAAAATGATAAAACATCACCGATTTCTTGTAGCCATTACTTTTCACGCTAAAAATGATAAACGAAACAATCTATCTATCTCTGTATTTGAAGTTTGGGAGGGTTCACCATCTACTTATGTTAACTTTCGAGGTTTTGACCTGAAAATCAACTGGGTATTATAAAGGGAAATAAAAGTTCAAAAAAATGTAAAAACGAAACAATCTACCTATCTTTGTATAGAAGATCATCTGTATGATTTTTGAGATCATTTAGAGAAGGTCGAAAAAACCTAACTCGTTACAAAAGCTGGTTTCAGTGAGACCAAACGACATGCGCTTAAGCAAAGTGATTTTTCGAACATCTCCAAATGACCCCAAATTTGGCATAAATGATACCATACCTATAACAACAAGGAATATCTAAAAAGTTTCACAAAATTTGAAATTTAGGGTGAAAATGATGCCATACATGATGCTATTTTTCGAGGTTTTGACCTGAAAATCAACTGGGTATTATAAAGGGAAATAAAAAGTTTGAAAAATGTAAAAATGAAACAATCTATCTATCTCCGTATAGAAGATCATCTGTATGAAATTTGAGGTCATTTAGAGAAGGTAGAAAAAACCACCTTGTTACAAAAGTTGGTTTCAGTGAGATGAAACGGCATGCGCTTAAGCAAAGTGATTTTTTCGAACATCTCCAAATGACCCGAAATTTGCCATACATGATGCCATACGTGTAAAAACAAGGAATATCTAAAAATTGTCAAAAACTTTTGCCAAACCGTATAGCTCTATCAAAAAGAACCTCACCATGGTGCTAGTAAATTTTTTAGTTACAAATTTTCGTATTTTACCTAACCTTCAACAGGAAACTTTTTTCAAATTCCTTTTGCCGTACAAGAAACAAATCCCACCTTGATTCGAGCACCACAGCCTCCAAACGATGCCGATGCCGATATCGGCATGGTCAGAATGGCTATGCTCGCCGCCACTGCTAGGTCACCGTCGGGATGCACCCTCAATCTCGTCCCCTCATTCGATCACTGACACACCAGATATACCGCCGAGGCCAATGCCGAACGTACATGTTGATGTCAATGCCGAACATGCACGCCGTTGTGGGCATGGCCACGCCGCCCCGCTATGCTGGATGTCATAGACTATCGTGAGGTCTTTCCCTTCACCACCACACTCCCCTAGCACCCATCTATACACGCTAGAAAGGAGAGACACTAGTTTTCTCAACATTGCTCGCGTTCGTGTCTGACACTATCAGTAAAGTATTGAGGTAGTCGTCGATGTCCTCGACCATTTCTTCTCTTCTTTGCATGGTTAAACGCGTCTAGTTCATATCTATCTAATGCGTCTGGTCTCGCCTCATGCAGTTCTTTGTGGACATCGATCTCATCTCGGCACCCCGTAGGCCACCTCCTCTGTACCATCGCTGTAGAGCTCCGTTTAAAAATCTAATCCTACCCGTGTGTTGCCCCTTGTATCGAAGTCATGGCCCCACTTTTCATTCGATATACCTCGTCCGTGTTTTGGTCAGGGATACGGCGATGCTTACGGTCAAACAAAAGATGGATGGTCTGACGTGTCTTTGCGGGCTCTATGTGGCCCCACTAGTTAGCAGATAACTGTCAAATTTGTTGACCCGTCGGGCAACCGGCCGTTCTAGCACTCGTGAGGGTGTCAGAAAAGGGCTTGGGCAGAACTAAGGAAAAACTAAGCGGCTGGGGAAAACTGAGCACAACTAAGGACCCGAGGGCACGAAAACAGAAATCCCTTGATAAAATGCATGTGTATATATATACATCATTTCACTAATCATGATGTTCTGTAATGGTTTTTGATAAGGTTAATTATATCATGCAGTTGAATCAGCAATGGATGTACATTGACTGACGCTTTTACGAGTTCACTTCGGTCCTGAGAAATTTTATCGTCGTGGCTGAGGCAAACAAACATGGTGGCTTTATGTATTGTCCATGTGTTGACTGTAAGAATGTCGTAAATTACTCTTCCTCGAGTACCATTCACAGCCACATGCTGCGGTCCGGTTTCATGCCCCGGTACAATTGTTGGACCAAGCACGGAGAAAGAGGGGTTATGATGGAAGACAATGAAGAAGAAGAGGATGATGCCATCTATCCCATGTTCCCTGAATATGGTGATACTGCAAAGGGGGTTGTTTTCCATCAGAAGGCAATGAACACAATGAAGCAGAAGATCAAGAGGCACCAAATGAGCCTGCTGATGATCTTGCTCGGGCCATTGCTGATGCAAGGAGAGAATGTGAAACTGAAAATGAAAATGAAAGGTTGAACTTCGACCAGATGTTAGAGGATCACAACAAATTGTTGTACCCAACTTGCGAAGATGGCCAGAAAAAGCTAGGTAGCATACTACAATTGTTGCAATGGAAGGCAGAGAACGGTATCACTGACTCAGGATTTGAGAAGTTGCTAAAAATAATTAAGAAGCAGCTTCCAAGAGGTAATGAATTGCCCGCCAGTATGTACGAAGCGAAGAAGGTTGTCTTCCCTCTAGGATTAGACGTGCAAAAGATACATGCATGCATTAATGACTGCATCCTCTACTGCGGTGAGTACGAGAATTTGGATGCATGCCCACTGCATTGCGGTATAAGATCAGACGAGATGACCCGGTTTATGTTGAGGGCGAGCACCCCAGGAAGAGGGTTCCTACCAAGGTTATGTGGTATGCTCCTATAATACCACAACTGAAACGTTTGTTCAGAAATAAAGAGCACGCTAGGTTGTTGCGATGGCACAAAGAAGACCGTAAGAAAGACGAGATGTTGAGACACCCTACTGATGGGTCCCAGTGGAGAAAAATCGATAGAGAGTTCCCGTACTTTGCAGAGGATGCAAGGAACTTAAGTTTTGGTCTAAGTACAGATGGCATAAATCCTTCTGGAGAGCAGAGCTACAGCCATAACACCTGGCATGCGACTCTTTGTATCTATAACCTTTCTCCTTGGTTGTGCATGAAACGGAAGTTTATTATGATGCCAATGCACATCCAAGGCCCGAAGCAACCCGGAAAAGACATTGATGCGTACCTGAAGCCATTAGTTGAAGAACTTCTACAGTTGTGGTCCATAACAGGTGTACCTGTGTGGGACAAGCACAAGCAGGAGGAATTTAACCTACGAGCGCTACTTTTCGTAACCATCAATGATTGGCCTGCTCTTGGTAACATTTCAGGACAGTCACACAAGGGATACAATGCATGCACGCACTGTTTAGATGAGCTCGAAGGTGAATATTTGGATAAATTTAAGAAGATCGTGTACCTAGGGCATCGTCGATTTCTTACGCGTACCCATCCCGTAAGAAAGAAAGGCAAGCATTACAACGGTGAGGCAGATCACTGGAAGAAGCCTGCCCACCTTAAGGGTGCTGATGTATTTGGTATGGTCAAGGATCTAGAAGTAATATTTGGAAAGGGTCCTGGCGGACGGTCTGTTCCGAATGACGTTGCCGGACACGCGGCCATGTGGAAGAAGAAATCTATATTTTGGGATCTACCCTACTGGAAATTCTTAGAGGTCCGCTCTTCAATCGATGTGATGCATGTGACGAAGAATCTTTGCGTGAACCTGCTAGGCTTCCTGGGCGTGTATGGGAAGACAAAAGATACACCAGAAGCACGGGAGAACCAGCAACGTATGAAAGACCCAAAAAAACTGCATGAGACAGATAAAGGATGTCATTACTCCAGCTACGCTCTTACAAAAGCAGATAAGGAAATATTTTTTGAATGCCTGAGCAGTATCAAGGTCCCGTCTGGTTTCACCTCCAATATAAAGGGAATAATAAATATAGCAGAGAAAAATTCCAGAACCTGAAGTCTAATGACTGCCATGTGATAATACGCAGTTGCTTCCGATTGCATTGAGGGGGCTTCTACCGGAAAATGTTCGAGTGCCCATTATGAAGCTATGTGCATTCCTCAATGCAATTTCTCAGAAGGTAATCAATCCAGAAATTCTACAGAGGTTGCAGAATGATGTGGTCCAGTGTCTTGTTAGTTTTGAGCTGGTGTTCCCACCATCCTTCTTCAATATTATGACCCATCTCCTCGTTCACCTGGTCGATGAGATTTCCATTCTTGGTCCTGTGTTTCTACACAATATGTTCCCCTTTGAGAGGTCTGTGGGAGTCTTAAAGAAACATGTTCATAACCGTGCTAGGCCAGAAGGAAGCATCTCCAAGGGCTATGGAACATAGGAGGTCATTGAGTTTTGTGTTGACTTTATTCCTAACCTTAAGCCGATTGGTGTTCCTGAATGGCGGCATGAGGAGAGACTGATTGGAAAAGGCACGCTAGGAAAGAAAGCAATGATGTGTAGGGACGGGCATTCTTTCACTCAAGCACACTACATAGTTCTACAAAGTTCCACCTTGTTGGCTCCGTATATCAATGTACACAAGAATTTTGTACGCTCCCAGAACCCAGGTCAGTCGGGCGATTGGATTATACGTGAACACATGTCGACTTTAGGAGGTTGGTTTTGGAAACATCTCATGAATGACACCACTTTTGGAGATCAGTTGTACTTGTTGGCCCAGACACCAACTTCGACTGTATTGACTTTCCAAGTGTACGAGATAAATGGGAATACATTTTACACGATCTCCCAAGATAAAAAGAGCACCAACCAAAACAGTGGTGTCCGCTTTGATGCAATAAACAACAAAGGCCAAAATGATACATATTATGGTTACATAGATGAGATATGGGAACTTGACTATGGACCTTCTTTTAAGGTCCCTTTGATTAGGTTCAAATGGGTCAAGATAACAGGAGGCGGGGTTCAGGTATACAAGTTGTATGGAATGACAACAGTGGATCTCAACAATCTTGGATATAGAGACGAACCATTCGTCCTAGGCAAGGATTGATACGTCTCCAACGTATCGATAATTTCTTGTGTTCCATGCCACATTATTGATGTTATCTACATGTTTTATGCACACTTTATGTCATATTCGTGCATTTTCTGGAACTAACCTATTAACAAGATGCCGAAGTGCCAGCTTGTCGTTTTCTCGCTGTTTTTGGTTTCAGAAATCCTAGTAAAGAAATATTCTCGGAATTGGACGAAATAAAAGCCCAGAGGCCTATTTTCTCACGAAGCTTCCAGAAGACCGAAGACGAGACGAAGAGGGGCCACGGGGTGGCCAAACCCTAGGGCGGCGCGGCCCCACTCCTGGCCACGCCGGCCTATGGTGCGGGCCCCCCGTGCCGCCTCTCGACTTGCCCTTCCGCCTACTTAAAGCCTCCGTGACGAAACCTCCAGTACCGAGAGCCACGATACGGAAAACCTTCCAGAGACGCCGTCACCGCCGATCCCATCTCGGGGGATCCCGGAGATCACCTCCGGCACCCTGCCGGAGAGGGGAATCATCTCCCGGAGGACTCTACACCGCCATGGTCGCCTCCGGAGTGATGAGTGAGTAGTCTACCCCTGGACTATGGGTCCATAGCAGTAGCTAGATGGTTGTCTTCTCCCCATTGTGCTATCATTGTCGGATCTTGTGAGCTGCCTATCATGATCAAGATCATCTATATGTAATTCTATATGTTGCGTTTGTTGGGATCCGATGAATAGAGAATACTTGTTATGTTGATTATCAAAGTTATGCTTATGTGTTGTTTAAGATCTTGCATGCTCTCCGTTATTAGTAGATTCTCTGGCCAAGTAGATGCTTTTAACTCCAAGAGGGAGTACTTATGCTCGATAGTGGGTTCATGCCCGCATTGACACTGGGACGAGTGACGTAAAGTTCTAAGATTGTGTTGTGCTTGTTGCCACTAGGGATAAAACATTGATGCTATGTCTAAGGATGTAGTTGTTGATTACATTACGCACCATACTTAATGCAATTGTCTCGTTGCTTTGCAACTTAATATTGGAGGGGGTTCGGATGATAACCTCGAAGGTGGACTTTTTAGGCATAGATGCGAGTTGGATGGCGGTCTATGTACTTTGTCGTAATGCCCAATTAAATCTCACTATACTCATCATGATATGTATGTGCATTGTCATGCTCTCTTTATTTGTCAATTGCCCAACTGTAGTTTGTTCACCCAACATGTTGTTCGTCTTATGGGAGAGACACCTCTAGTGAACTGTGGACCCCGGTCCAATTCTCTTTACTGAAATACAATCTACTGCAATACTTGTTTTTATGTTTTCTCTGCAAACAATCATCTTCCACACAATACGGTTAATCATTTGTTACAGCAAGCCGGTGAGATTGACAACCTCACTGTTTCGTTGGGGCAAAGTACTTTGGTTGTGTTGTGCAGGTTCCACGTTGGCGCCGGAATCTCTGGTGTTGCGCCGCACTACATCCCGCCGCCATCAACCTTCAACGTGCTTCTTGGCTCCTCCTGGTTCGATAAACCTTGGTTTCTTTCTCGAGGGAAAACTTGCTGCTGTGCTCATCATACCTTCCTCTTGGGGTTGCCCAACGAACGTGTGAAATACACGCCATCAAGCATATTTTCTGGCGCCGTTGCCGGGGAGATCAAGACACGCTGCAAGGGGAGTCTCCACTTCTCAATCTCTTTACTTTGTTTTTGTCTTGCTTAGTTTTATTTACTACTTTGTTTGCTGCACTAAATCAAAATACAAAAAAATTAGTTGCTAGTTTTACTTTATTTGCTATCTTGTTTGCTATATCGAAAACACAAAAAAATTAGTTTACTTGCATTTACTTTACTTATTTCATCATGTTTCCTCCTAAGTTTGTTCTCAAAGATGTACCGGTAGGCCGAGGGTCTATCGTTGGGAAAGACAATATAGAAGATTTTTTCACTCATATTAGTACGGTCGAAGATTTTGAAGATAGACACTTGGTAGAACTTGCCCCCACTTATGAAATTGCTGTTGCTTCTTTAGTACACGCGTTAGAAGCCAGATTTGTTAATCTTAATCCTGTGATTCAGCATATGTTTCTTACACTCAGTAATATGGAAGAAGGAGAAAAGAAAGATTTTGTATTAGAAACCCTTCTTAAAGAATTTGGAGGAATAGCGAGAGAAGCTAGAAAAGTCTTCACTAAATATAATATGCTAGGCTCTTATACCAACTTTGCTAGTACCCTTGAGAAGATGGAAAAGGATAGACAAAAGTACACTAATGAAGTTAATTATGAGGGGGATATTAAAACATCAATACCTTGCAAGCTCTTGGGAATGTGTGAGGCACTAGAAAAGAATTTTGATTGGATTGTTCCTGAAGATTTGTTTGATGAGAGTAGCAAACCCAAGACTAATGAAAAGGGGGCCTCTGAAACTCACATAGAAAAGATAGTATGCATAGTTGAGAAAACTCCGCACCCCGCTGTAGAAGTACCACCCTTCGATAATACTTGATACACACTTTCTGCGCCTAGCTAAAAGGCGTTAAAGAAAAGCGCTTATGGGAGACAACCCATGTTTTTACCTACAGTACTTTATTTTTATATTGTGTCTTGGAAGTTGTTTACTACTGTAGCAACCTCTCCTTATCTTAGTTTTGAGTTTTGTTGTGCCAAGTTAAGCCGTTGATAGAAAAGTAAGTACTAGATTTGGATTACTGCGCAGTTTGAGATTTCTTTGTCTGTCACGAATCTGGGTCTATCTCCCTGTAGGTAGCTCAGAAAATTACGCCAATTTACGAGCATGATCCTCAGATATGTACGCAACTTTCATTCAATTTGAGCATTTTCGTTTGAGCAAGTCTGGTGCCATTTTAAAATTCGTCAATACGAACTGTTCTGTTTTGACAGATTCTGCCTTTTATTTCGCATTGCCTCTTTCGCTATGTTGGATGAATTTCTTTGATCCATTAATGTCCAGTAGCATTATGCAATGTCCAGAAGTGTTAAGAATGATTGTGTCACCTCTGAATATGTCAATTTATATTGTGCACTAACCCTCTAATGAGTTGTTTCGAGTTTGGTGTGGAGGAAGTTTTCAAGGATCAAGAGAGGAGTATGATGCAACATGATCAAGGAGAGTGAAAGCTCTAAGCTTGGGGATGCACCCGGTGGTTCACCCCTGCATATATCAAGAAGACTCAAGCGTCTAAGCTTGGGGATGCCCAAGGCATCCCCTTCTTCATCGACAAATTATCGGGTTCCTCCCCGAAACTACATTTTTATTCGGCCACATCTTATGTGCTTTTTCTTGGAGCGTCGGTTTGTTTTTGTTTTTGTTTTGTTTGAATAAAATGGATCCTAGCATTCACTTTATGGGAGAGATACACGCTCCGCTGTAGCATATGGACAAATATGTCCTTGGTTTCTACTCATAGTATTCATGGCGAAGTTTCTCCTTCGTTAAATTGTTATATGGTTGGAATTGGAAAATGATACATGTAGTAATTGCTATAAATGTCTTGGGTAATGTGATACTTGGCAATTGTTGTGCTCATGTTTAAGCTCTTGCATCATATGCTTTGCACCTATTAATGAAGAAATACATAGAGCATGCTAAAATTTGGTTTGCATATTTGGTTTCTCTAAGGTCTAGATAATTTCTAGTTTTGAGTTTGAACAACAAGGAAGACGGTGTAGAGTCTTATAATGTTTACAATATGTCTTTTATGTGAGTTTTGCTGCACCAGTTCATCCTTGTGTTTGTTTCAAATAAGCCTTGCTATCCTAAACCTTGTATCGAGAGGGAATACTTCTCATGCATCCAAAATACTTGAGCCAACCACTATGCCATTTGTGTCCACCATACCTACCTATACTACATGGTATTTTCCCGCCATTCCAAAGTAAATTGCTTGAGTGCTACCTTTAAAATTCCATCATTCACCTTTGCAATATATAGCTCATGGGACAAATAGCTTAAAAACTATTGTGGTATTGAATATGTAATTATGCACTTTATCTCTTATTAAGTTGCTTGTTGTGCGATAACCATGTTTACTGGGGAACGCCATCAACTCATTGTTGAATTTCATGTGAGTTTCTATGCATGTTCGTCTTGTCTGAAGTAAGGGCGGTTTTCACAATCAAATGGTTTGAGTATGCATATTGTTAGAGAAGAACATTGGGCCGCTAACTAAAGCCATGAATCATGGTGGAAGTTTCAGTATGGACATAAAACCTCAATCTCTTATGAGAATATTAACTGTTGTTGAATGCTTAAGCATTAAAAGAGGAGTCCATTATCTGTTGTCTATGTTGTCCCGGTATGGGTGTCTAAGTTGAAGAATGATCAAAAGCGAGAAATCCAATGCGAACTTTCTCCTTAGACCCTTGTACAGGCGGCATAGAGGTACCCCTTTGTGACACTTGGTTGAAACATATGTCATGCAATGATGATCAGTGTTAACCCAAGCTAATTAGGACAAGGTGCGAACACTATTGGTACACTATGCATGAGGCTTGCAACTTATAAGATATAATTTACATGATGCATATGCTTTATTACTACCGTTGACAAAATTGTTTCATGTTTTCAAAATCAAAGCTCTAGCACAAATATAGCAATCGATGCTTTTCCTCTATGGAGGACCATTCTTTTACTTTCAATGTTGAGTCAGTTTACCTATTTCTCTCCACCTCAAGAAGCAAACACTTGTGTGAACTGTGCATTGATTCCTACATACTTGCTTATTGCACTTATTATATTACTCTATGTTGACAATATCCATGAGATATACATGTTACAAGTTGAAAGCAACCGCTGAAACTTAATCTTCTTTTGTGTTGCTTCAATACCTTTACTTTGAATTATTGCTTTATGAGTTAACTCTTATGCAAGACTTATTGATGCTTGTCTTGAAGTACTATTCATGAAAAGTCTTTGCTTTATGATTCACTTGTTTACTCATGTCATACACATTGTTTTGATCGCTGCATTCTCTACATATGCTTTACAAATAGTATGATCAAGATTATGATGGCATGTCACTCCAGAAATTATCTTTGTTATCGTTTTACCTGCTCGGGACGACCAGAACTAAGCTTGGGGATGCTGATACGTCTCCAACGTATCGATAATTTCTTGTGTTCCATGCCACATTATTGATGTTATCTACATGTTTTATGCACACTTTATGTCATATTCGTGCATTTTCTGGAACTAACCTATTAACAAGATGCCGAAGTGCCGCTTGTCGTTTTCCGCTGTTTTTGGTTTCGAAATCCTAGTAAAGAAATATTCTCGGAATTGGACGAAATAAAAGCCCAGAGGCCTATTTTCTCACGAAGCTTCCAGAAGACCGAAGACGAGACGAAGAGGGGCCACGGGGTGGCCAAACCCTAGGGCGGCGCGGCCCCACCCCTGGCCGCGCCGGCCTATGGTGCGGGCCCCCCGTGTCGCCTCTCGACTTGCCCTTCCGCCTACTTAAAGCCTCCGTTACGAAACCTCCAGTACCGAGAGCCACGATACGGAAAACCTTCCAGAGACGCCGTCACCGCCGATCCCATCTCGGGGGATCCTGGGAGATCACCTCCGGCACCTGCCGGAGAGGGGAATCATCTCCCGGAGGACTCTACACCGCCATGGTCGCCTCCGGAGTGATGAGTGAGTAGTCTACCCCTAGACTATGGGTCCATAGCAGTAGCTAGATGGTTGTCTTCTCCCCATTGTGCTATCATTGTCGGATCTTGTGAGCTGCCTATCATGATCAAGATCATCTATATGTAATTCTATATGTTGCGTTTGTTGGGATCCGATGAATAGAGAATACTTGTTATGTTGATTATCAAAGTTATGCTTATGTGTTGTTTAAGATCTTGCATGCTCTCCGTTATTAGTAGATGCTGCGGCCAAGTAGATGCTTTTAACTCCAAGAGGGAGTACTTATGCTCGATAGTGGGTTCATGCCCGCATTGACACCGGGACGAGTGATGTGAAAGTTCTAAGGTTGTGTTGTGTTGTTGCCACTAGGGATAAAACATTGATGCTATGTCTAAGGATGTAGTTGTTGATTACATTACGCACCATACTTAATGCAATTGTCCGTTGCTTTGCAACTTAATACTGGAGGGGGTTCGGATGATAACCTCGAAGGTGGACTTTTTAGGCATAGATGCGGTTGGATGGCGGTCTATGTACTTTGTCGTAATGCCCAATTAAATCTCACTATACTCATCATGATATGTATGTGCATTGTCATGCTCTCTTTATTTGTCAATTGCCCAAGCTGTAATTTGTTCACCCAACATGCTCGTTCGTCTTATGGGAGAGACACCTCTAGTGAACTGTGGACCCCGGTCCAATTCTCTTTACTGAAATACAATCTACTGCAATACTTGTTTTTACCGTTTTCTCTGCAAACAATCATCTTCCACACAATACGGTTAATCATTTGTTACAGCAAGCCGGTGAGATTGACAACCTCACTGTTTCGTTGGGGCAAAGTACTTTGGTTGTGTTGTGCAGGTTCCACGTTGGCGCCGGAATCTCTGGTGTTGCGCCGCACTACATCCCCCTGGTGTTGCGCCGCACTACATCCCGCCGCCATCAACCTTCAACGTGCTTCTTGGCTCCTCCTGGTTCGATAAACCTTGGTTTCTTTCTGAGGGAAAACTTGCTGCTGTGCTCATCATACCTTCCTCTTGGGGTTGCCCAACGAACGTGTGAAATACACGCCATCAAGGATGTGGCCCAGGTTTTCTATGTGAAGGACATGTCTACCAAACCAAGAAAAGGGAATACATCGTACGATGAGCCAAAGTGTGACATAGTTCTTTCTGAAAAAAGAAACATCGTGGGAGTGGAGGATAAGACAGACATGTCAGAAGATTATAATGAGTTTGATGAAATTCCACCCTTCACAGTGAACATTGACCCAAGCATCAAGTTAAATGATGAAGATGATCCACGGTTACGGCCGAAGAAGGTTCAATGATGAAGATGCTCCATGATCAAGTTCATTGAAGAAGGTTCATGGCACAAATGAGTATCTCAACATGGCAATCAATTTCCCATTTATTTTTGTTGTAATCATGTAACTGTATGTAAGATATTAACAGTGGAGATGGTTGGCATTTTGTACCATATATATAGGGAGATTCCACAACACTATTTGAGGAGATGGAGTCTTTCACGGGCTTGCAGGAAAAAATTCTGAGACGGAGCTGCCGAAGATGTCCTAGGGCGTGAGCACCAACGAAATCTTCGAGAAGCTCCGCCACGGGAGATTTCCCAACCCTTTCGCCAACGCTGTTATAGGAGATGGAGGCTTTCACGGGAAGCTGTCTCTGTTGTCCCCTCCTTTTGTACCGTGAGCTACTGGTTGTTAGGTGTATACTAGCAGCTTCCGGGCGGGAGTTCTACTTGCGGGAAGAGTTCGCTCGGGCGGAGCTTCCGAATATGTCTAAGACAGCCGGCCATCTAAGACATATTCGAGAAGCTCCGTCGGCGAGGCTCTTTCCTTCCAGGTCACCGTCGCCGGTGTATACCAGCTCCCGGGAAGCTCTCTCTGCTCTCCCCTCCTTTTGTACCCTGAGCTACTTGTTGTTGGGTGTATACTAGCAGCTTCCGGGCAGGAGTCCTGCTTGCGGGAAGAGTTCCCTCGGATGGAGTTTCCGAAGATGTCTAAGACGGCCGGCCATCTAAGACATCTTCGAGAAACTCCGCCGGAGAGGCTCTTTCCATCCTGGTCGTTGCCTCTCCTCTCTCTGCTCCCGGGCTGCTCTCTCTGCTCTCCCCGGAGGGGTTGTATATAGCGGCGTGCCTCCAGATAATCCCCTCCCCCCCAGATAAGGCCCCCCAGATAAGCCCCCCGCAGATAAGGCAAACACCACATAAGCCTCCCCCATATTAAGCCCCCCCCATCTTTTGTCCCGGTTTGAGCCCCCACCCGGGATAAAAGGGGTATATAAACTAAATTTAAAGTAAAACAATGACAATAACTTTACTGAAATTTAACTAGATATGTTAACTAAATTTAAACCAAAGTAACGACTAAGACTTTATTGGAATTTAACTAGATACGTTAACTAAATTTAAACTAAAATAATGACTTCGACTAGTTCTTCCGCGCATCCGCTACTGCCCTCCTGGCTGCCGCCTCCTGCCGCAGTTGCTGCTGTAGCTCCTCCTCACAACGATGCTGATGCGTCTCCTCACTATCCAGCTCCGGCACATGCCGCCGCTTATGCAGCTCCTGGAGACTCTGTCTCTCAAATGCTTCTATGGTAGCCCCTAGCGCCGCCTCCTCCCACTCCTCTATCTCTGCGAGCTGTAGGTCCACCTCCACCGGCGGCGGGTGCGGCTTTGGGGGCATTATGAAATGGGCTAGGGTTTGGTAAGTGAAGTGGGAGACAGGGACGTAGGAGCTAATTATAGAGGCGTGTAGGCGGGAAATCTCCCGCGCGTCATCTTGGCGGGAAACTTACCCACCAGCCGGGACTAATGGTTGCCCGCACGTCCTTATCCCCCGACAATTTGGTATATGGCTTCTAAAACCATCTTAGTCCTGGTTGCACCCACCAGCTGGGACTAAAGGTTAGATGGTCAGCTCTGGCTTCCTCTTCTTCATCCAAATGCTCACCACCAGCTCTGGGTTCCTCTTCTTCCTCCTCCTCATCATCATCGACGTCAGCCATGATGAAGCCACCAGCTCTGGGTTCCTCTTCTTCCTCCATATGCTCACCACCAGCTCTAGGTTCCTCTTCTTTCTCCTCCTCATCATCATCGGCGTCAGCCACGATGAAGCCACCAGCTCTGGGTTCCTCATCTTCCTCCATATGCTCACCACCAGCTCTGGGTCCTCTTCTTCCTCCTCCTCATCATCATCGATGTCAGCCATGATGAAGCCACCAGCTCTGGGTTCCTCTTCTTCCTCCTCCTCATCATCATGGTAATAGAAATTATGCAAAAGATATAAATTAATGCATTTTAAATTAAAAATATAAAAATGATTAGTACTTTGAATAGTTAGAAAAATTATTTAAGAAAACATAAAATGGTTTTAGATTAATTATGTAAATTAAAACACTTTTCATGTTGAAAGTTTTTTCACATTCATATTAATATTCATAAGTTATTCAAATTCATATTCATAAGTTATTCAACTTAATATTCAAATTCATATTCATAGTTATTCAAATTCATATTCATATTCATAAGTTATTCATAATGAATAAATTATACTTTTATTACATAGAGATTTCTTTTCTAAACATTTTGATATATCATATGTTATTTTTTGATTTGAAATAAGGCGGGAAACGAAACTATTTGAAAAGGCACATACAAATTTGCCTTTGGTCCCGGTTCGTGCCACTAACGGAACCGAAGGGTGTTTTGCCCGCGCAGTGAACAGGGCAGCCAAAAAAAGGCCTTAGGTCCCAATTCGTGGCACACACCGGGACCAAAGGGGAGCCTTTGGTCCCGGTTCGTGCCATCAACCGGGACCAAAGGGTCGTCACCTATAACTGTGCCACTTCGTCTCCGCGCGGAGATCAACTTGGACGCCGCCGGGCTGCCGAACATCCGAGCCGCCGCCGATCGCGCCGCCGCCCGCCGCGCCGATGCCCACCACGCCGCCGCCCGCCCTTGCCGACGCCCTCCGGGTGCGTGCCCCGGCTGCCTCTCTCCTTCCCCGATGCCGCGCCGTCCGCCTCCGTCCACGCTGTCCATGCCGACCACCCCATCCATGTCGTCTCTCGTGCCGCCGGTACATCTCCCCTCTCTCCTCCGGCCAACCGCCGGCCGCCATATTGTTAGAAATATTGTTGTCATAAATATTATTAGAAATATTTTTGTTAGAAATAATTTTAATGAAATATTTGTGTTAGAAATATTTGTGTTAGTGAAATTTGTTAGTTAGAAATAATTTTAGAAATAGTGGTTAGTAAAAATAACGTTAGTTAGAACTCTATAATATTAGTGAAAAAATAATTTTAGTGTTAAGTAATTTGTTAGTTAGAAATAGTGGTTAGTAAAAATAATATTTATAGGTGGTTAGTAATGTTAGATATGTGCAATTTTACTTTTTTTTCTTTTAGAAATAGTGGTTAGTAAAAACAATGTTAGTTAGAACTCTATAATATTAGTTAAAAAATGTTAGAAATATTTACTTACTAAATATTAGTATTAGTATTAGTTAGAAATATTTACTTACTAAATATTAGTTATAGAACTATATTAGTAGTATGTATACATAGTTAGTTTATTTAGCACAATATTATGTTTTCATAGCTACGATGTCGCGCCCGCCACGTCGTGTAGGTTCTGCTGTAGATGGGGAAGGTCCGGGACTGGGTTCCGCCGGGGTGGCACTGGGAGGTGCTATCTTCCGGGCCGCGCACCTTGGTGCGGAATCCGGGTCCCATCATCGACCCGGATTTTCTCTGGTGGAGGTCACGTGGGCCATACTTGTTTCAGAGGGAGCCGGGCCCCGATGAGGTGGTAGCTAGGCGCATTACAGAGGAGGACGAGCATGTTTCCCGTTACCTGCATGTGTTAGACACCATGTATAGGAACGGATGGTCAGTTTTGTAGGGATCTCACGTGAGCTATGATCCTGTGATTGTTCCGTGGCTTTGGGTGTTCACCCGGCGCGATTCAGAACCCGGTCGGCACCGTTGAGAGGTTCTAGTGATGTGTTAGGGTTAAGTAAAAATGTACCCGAGCTATACATGCATGTAACTGCACTATCTGCTTTCAGCACTACATTATCGGTCCTTAATTAATACCTATATATGTAAGTTCAATTTCTATTTTCTGCATTATCCTTAATTAATATCTATATATGTGATTATATGATGGTTCTATAACCTGCAAGTCGTTGCAGAAACTATGGACGCTAACACAAACGAAGCCCAAGAAGAATTCATGGCTAACCTCACATCCGGCGGTATTCTGGATGATGGCAGCGGCTGTATTCTATATGATGGCGGTGACGATTTCATCGCAACTTACTTGAATGACTCCGGTGAGGGAGCGGAGGATATTGAGCGAAGAGAAGATGGCTCCGGTGAGGAAGAAGATCATAATGGCTCCACTGATGGAAATTTAGTTATTACAAAGTCCACCGAGGTATATAAATTAAGCCGCTGCTGACATAGGCATCCCAGATGGGCCTGCCAAAGATAGTACCCGGGGTTTAACGAAGGCCCACTACCCGAAGAATAAGAAGGTTCGAGAGCCCAAGATATATTAAGGAAAGTAGAGTTGTAATAGGAAGTGTTGTTTGTAAATTTGACGGGACGAGTTAGAAATCGTCCCGGACTCTGTAACTTGTACAAAACGAAACCCTCGGCTCCACCTCTTATATAAAGGGGGAGTCGAGGGACGAGGAGATCATCGAATCATTGTTCACGAACCCTAGTTTTCAGAATCGTCGAGTACTTTTCGGCTGAAACCTTCGAGATCTACTTGCCCTCTACTTCTAACTAAACCCTAGCCTACAATCCATAGGCATTGATAAGTTAACCCCTTGTCAATTGGCGCCGTCTGTGGGTAATTAGAGGCGTAAGGATCTGATCTCGATGGCACGTTCAAGATCTTCGACATCGTCAACCGGAAGCAACACTATGGATCAAGGTAAACAGATCGCTGCTGGTCTTGTTGATTTTGTTCCTCACCCACCCTCCCGTTTGGATGCATATGCGTATCTGGCGGAGCCCTTGGAGATGACGTTCGGAAGGTTTCACTTTCGCGTCGAGAAAGAAGGATCGTATCGTGTCGAAATTCCGATTTCGTCGGGATCGTCGGCAGTCGATTCTGATTTTTTAAGCTATGCATCGTCAACTGAGTCAGAAGAAGAAACTTCAGCAACACGTTACGTCAGCATCAGAGCAAGAGAGAAACTCGCCCAAATCTTCAGCAACACATCGTTTGAGTCATCTGCGGACTCATATATAAGCGATGACTCAAGCGATGTCGACAGTTACGACTTCATCGACAAATCTATTACAGTGGGCAAGGTCTTCATCAATCTCAACAATGATGTCACCAAACCCAACATAGATCGGAGTACAATATATCATCAGATTTATGCTATCGACAATCAAGAGGAAACATCAGAGGCTTTCGACGATTTGGGTAATCCTTTTGTCGATCCCTCGGATCTAAGGAGAGGTATGGGCACTAAATATGTCGGGCCCACACCACGTGTCAGAGTTCAACTTCCGCAAGCAGCCTGGGATAGAGCTGCAAAAGCCCTAGATGGTTCGGAACCAATGACGACAACGGCTACGGCTCAAGAACCGCAAGCTTATCAATATAGGCTCGCATGAGCTGCTCGAGAAATAGAAAAACGGACGGCTGAGTTGAACGGGAGAAAGGAGGCAGCTTACGCATCCGGCGGGAGAAGGGCAGATCTAAGTCGACAATCTAGAGTTTCGGGTGATAGCCACGGGGAGGCTCGGAACGAGAGGAAGATCAAGGTTACAACACATACCGAAGCGCGAAAGAGAGCACTTAATTCAAAACCTCGACATGTCCTTTATGACGATAGACACAAGAGGAAACATTATCCCTAAGACACCGGAAAGTCTGGGTATATGGCGACACAAGCTTATATCCTTGCATCCCGACCACCCCGCGGGAGATCCAAGGGAAACATTGTACAATATGGCGTTAGCGAGGGTTGGAGCTATGGGGACGGCGTTCGTAGCAACGCCTCCCGAAGGAGCGGCAAGGCAAAATAGTCCACGACCGGCGGCGGCAACGGTGGCGGTTCTCGAAGGACCAAGCGGAGCAAGAGACACAGGAGCACAAGCAAGAGTCGATAGAGCGAGGCAAAGCAGAAGGGATCATCGGCAATCCCCAGAGCTTAATGACGAGGATATGTGCGGTCTGCCGTGCTTTACAAGAAGAGTGCGAAAAACTCGAGTCCCTTCGGGATTTAAGTTGCTCGATCACTTCAAAAAATTCGACGGCCTGCAAGATCCAGAGGATTGGCTAATTGACTACCTCGAGACAGTGAAGTTAACTGGAGGAACTAGGGCAACAGCCATGCAAAGTATTCAAGTACACCTAAGTGGAGCCGCACGATCTTGGATCAAAAAACTTCCGCCAGGATCCATCGACAGCTGGGAAAGTTTTGAGGACGTATTCGTCAAGAACTTCAGGTCCACATGCAAAAAACCTGCGTCGTTAGAAGAACTGAGAGCGTGTCGACAAAAACCAGATGAGTCAATGAGAAAATACATTCAAAGGTGGAACATCATAAAAAACTCGGCAGAGAATATATCTGACGAGAGAGCAATAGATGCGTTTGTCGCAGGAATTAGGCGTGGAGATTTCGTCGAGGACTTGGGAAGGACCAATCCAAAGACAGTATCGGCATTGATGGAGATAGCAAATAGATGGGCAGACGGAGAAGACGCTGTCCACAATAAACGACACAGGTCGCCAGAGGAAGACCGTGGTCGAAATTATCAATCGAGGCGACGATTTCCTCGGTAGTATTCGAACTATGACGCCCCGGGGCAAATTTCGGCAGGATTTCGAACAAACACGGGAGGAAACAACAGAGATGATTATCAGAGAAGCAACGAGCAGCGAAGCGATAATAGGGACGACTCCCGCAACAGACAAAATAGTGGGCCAAGGTTTCCAAGACCTTTCGTGTCACCCGAAGAAATGCTGAACGGACCGTGCCAGATGCACTTCTTCCTCGACAGCAACGGGAAAAGACAGTCAGGGCACCTGCAGAAAGATTGTCGAAATTTTCAGGCAATGTTCAGATGCGCAGAAACGCTCACGCTCGAGCGGCACGAGAGAAACCCTCGGGAGCCTAGGAGCGAAGTTCATCTACCGCCACCTCCCGCGATCACGGACGACAATCGGCATCGGCTCGAGAATAGCGGCAGCACCTCCACCACCACCTTATGTCGATCCTAACTCAAACGGAGCGGTGTCGATGATTCAGAAGGGAAGGCCGTCCAACAGAACTCAAAAAGTAATCTCAAGACAGGTGTTCATGGCAGAGAAAATGCCTCCACCAACAGTTGAGTACCTCAATTGGTCTGGGCAAGACATCGGCTTTACCATAGCGGATCATCCGCAACAAGTTCCTCGACCAGGGCAGTCAGCACTTATCCTGCCAGCGGTTATTGCGGGATTCGATGTTTCTCGAGTATTCATAGATGGTGGCAGCAGTTTAAACCTTATGTATGCAGATACATTGAGGAAGATGAACATATCCCTAGCAAACTTGAAACCAACAGACACAAGGTTCCACGGCATCACACCAGAGAAACCAAGTTACCCACTGGGGAAGATCAACCTTGACGTTCAGTTTGGAACCCGCGAAAATTATAGAATCGAGAAACTGGAGTTTGAAGTCGTGGATTTTCCATCGCAGTACCACGCTTTGTTGGGACGACCAGCATATGCTAGATTTATGGCAGTACCACACTATACATACCTATTGTGGAGATTGCACTGGACCCAAGGGGCCAATCACGGTCAAGGGAGCTTCGCCTTAGCGGATAAGTGCGACAAGGATTTCCATCGTTTATCAGAAACTTTCGGGATGCAAGCTGAGTATTTGGCGTCGAAAAGTATGACTGACTACGACGTACTGCCAGACGTCGGAAGGCCAAATAAAGAATCAACTTTCAATACAGAGAAAAATTCTAAGGAGGTACAGATTCACCCGACAGACCCGAAAAAGACGACATCCATTGCAAACAACATGGATATCGCATAGGAAAGCGCGCTCGTCGAGTTCCTCCGTGAGAACTGGGAAATCTTCGCATGGTGTCCAGTGACATGCCGGGAGTACCCGGGGAACTTGCCGAGCACCACCTAAATCTGGATCCATCGGCGAGACCAATCAAACAACCTTTGCGGCGTTTTTCGGAACCGAACCGCAAAGCTATCTTGTCAGAAATCAATCGACTACAAGAAGCTGGTTTTATCAAAGAGATATTCACAGAAGCCACATGGGTAGCAAATCCCGTGATGGTGCCGAAGAAAAACACTAAGGTCCTTCGCATGTGCGTCGACTTTACGTGTCTCAACAAACATTGTCCAAAGGATCACTTCCCCCTCCCGAGGATCGATCAAATTATCGACTCCACGGCTGGATGCGAACGTCTTTCCTTCCTGGACGCGTATTCTGGTTATAACCAGATCAGGTTAAAAGAAGAAGATGAAGTAAAAACTGCGTTCATTACACCTTATGGCGTGTTTTGTTACAGAACAATGCCCTTCGGTCTAAAAAACGCGGGAGCAACGTATCAGAGGATGATGCAGAAGTGTCTGGCGACACAGATTGGCAAAAACGTGCAAGTGTACATCGACGACGTCGTCATAACATCAAAGGAAGGATCAACACTCATAGAGGACCTCAAGGAAACGTTCGACAACCTCAACAAATTCTGTCTGAAGTTGAACCCGACGAAGTGTTCCTTTGGTGTCCCAGCAGGAGAACTCTTGGGGTTTCTAGTCTCTGCAAGAGGGATTGAAGCAAATCCCGATAAAATACAAGCTATTGTAACAATGAGAAAGCCAACAAAGTTGAAAGAGATACAACGATTAGCTGGGCGAGTCGCAGCTTTGAGCAGATTCGTCGCCGAGGCTGGGAGAAAAGCGTTACCATTCTACGCTTTGGTAAAACAAGGAGACAAATTCCGAGTGGAACGAAGAAGGCGACGAGCTTTCGAAGATTTGAAGCGCAAAATCTCGACACCACCAATCTTGGTAGCACCAAAGGAAAAGGAACCTCTCTTGTTATACATCGCAGCCACGCCCCAAGTGGTAAGCACAGCGCTGGTTGTTGAAAGAGAAGAAGAAGGAAAACTCCACGGAGTACAGAGGCCAGTTTACTTCGTCAGCGAAGTTTTATCGCCTTCAAAACAAAGGTATCCTCAGTACCAGAAGCTAGCATACGGAGTGTTCACAACAGCACGAAAATTGCGCCACTATTTTTCGGCACACCCGATCATAGTGGTCAATGAGGCTCCTTTGTCAAATATACTGAACAATCCAGAAGCTACGGGTCGTGTCTCCCTTTGGGGAATAGAACTTTCCCCTCGGGACATCACGTATGAAAAAAGAAAAGCAATCAAGTCGCAAGTTCTTCCAGACTTCATAGCAGAGTGGATGGAGCTGCAAAACACAGGACCCCCAGACCTATCGAGAACCTGGACCATGAATTTTGACGGGTCCAAGAGAGTAGAAGGAGCTGGCGCAGGAGTAATACTTATATCACCTGAAGGCGACAAATTGAAGTATATCCTTCGGATGACGTTCCCTAACGCATCTAACAATGAAGCAGAATATGAAGCCCTCATACACGGGATGAGGATGGCGAAAGCATGCGGAGCAACTCGACTAAAAATCTTTGGCGACTCACAATTGGTGGCCCAGCAAGTTATGAACCAATGTGATGCAGTCAACAATAGCATGATAGCATACAAGGAGGTGTACAATGAACTCGAGAAGCTATTCGATGGATGCGAAGTAAACCACATCAGTAGGTTGAGCAACGATGAAGCCGACGTCCTCGCAAACATCGGGTCGCGGTGCCTCCCGATCCGCCGGAGTGTTTTGGGAAGAAATATCGGAGAGGTCTACAAAGCCAAAAAAGGCGCGAGAAAAAAGAAAAAAGTTCGACACCCCTCGTCGAAACCACGGAGGATGAAGATGAACAAGAGCTTGTGATGATGGTACAGGTTCCTTGGATGCAAGCATATGTATCATACATCCTCAGGAAAGAAATACCCGACGATCCAGTTGAAGCAAGGCGAGTAATTCGACGGTCTAAAGCCTTCACGGTGATCAAAGGAGAACTATACAAGCGAAGTATTTCAGGTGTTACGCAAGGTGTGTAACACCCGAAGAAGGAAGAGTAATTTTGAAAGATGTGCACGAAGGAATATGCGGCCACCACGCGAGTAGTCGAGCCATCGCAGCCAAGGTTTTTCGGGCAGGATTCTCGTCGGTTGACGGCAATCGAGGACGCCAAAGAAATAGTAAGGACTTGCGATGCGTGTCAAAGGTTCGCCGCAAAACCTCATTCTCCAGCTGCGAGAACTAGCACCAATACCTTTGTCGTGGCCCTTTGCACAATGGGGACTCGATATGGTGGGCAAGTTACACAAATCATGGCCGGGAGGAAAGGAATATATGCTAGTAGGCGTCGACAAATTTACAAAGTGGATAGAAGCGAAGCCGATAAATTCGCCGGATGGAGCATCCGCGAGTAAAATTCATAAAAGGCCTCGTCTTCAGATTTGGAGTGCCTCATAGCATCGTCACGGACAATGGCAGTAACTTTACATCCAACGAATTCAAAGATTACTGCAAAGAAGTGGGTATCAAGCTGCACTTTGCGTCAGTTGCACATCCTCAAACCAACGGGCAGGTCGAGAAGGCCAATGGCATTATCTGCAATGGCATCAAGAAACGTCTGTTGGGACCACTAGAAAAAGCTCGACATACCTGGCTCGAAGAACTACCAAGTGTGTTGTGGAGCATCCGAACAACACCAAATATAGCGACACAAGAAACACCGTTTTTCCGGTCCATGGCGCGGAGGCGGTACTTCCAATAGAAATAGAGCATGACTCCCCTAGAGTCACAGACATATGATGAAGAAGCTTCAAGGACAGCATTGGAAGACGATGTAGACGCACTCGACGAAGCTCGAGACGAAGTATTATCAAGGGTCACCAAATATCAACAGGACTTGAAGAATTACCACAGTCGACGTTTACGGCCAAGATCTTTTTAAGTGGGGGACTTAGTTCTTCGGCTCACGCAAAAAAGTCATGAAAAACTCGAGTCACCGTGGCTTGGTCCCTATATCGTCACGGAAGTAATTGGAGGAGGAGCATACAGGATAAAGGACAAGAAGACAGGGGTGGAGGAGCAAAACCCACGGAACGTGGCGCAACTCGGGCGGTTCTACGCCTAGAGCTAAAATATAGTCCCTGTAAAACTTTAATGTACTCGAAACGCCCACGAGTTTTCAGACGCACTCTTTTCCTTTTTCGGGGCACCGAGTGGGGCCGGGAAAGGTTTTTAATGAGGCGGGCTCGTGGTGCTGCAATATAATAAAGATAGTGTCAATATAATTTTTCTTTCTCGACACGTTCAAATTTCCAACCCGACGAATTTCAATATAGTTCCTCGCACAGAGTAAAGCCTCGCCTTGGTACTCAAATACCTCGTGAGTCAATAAAAGTACGAAATAGTACTAAATAAAGAAGCTCGGGGGCTGATACTTGCCAAAGATTACATATTATTGCCTTGGTTTACAAACCTCGCACTATATAAATACAGCAAACAGTCACCGAAAATACTCGGGGGCTAGACAAATATAGAAATATGATGTTCACTTCACAGTGTAATCGCAATCACAATTTACAAGAAAGAATCAGTCACCAAAGGAAAAATTAGTCATGGTTCAATATATCGTCAAGGGTAATCCTGTCCTCTTCGGGAGCAGCACCAAGAAAATCAGCATAGTGTCCATCTGCAAAAAAGTCGGCATCCATACGCAGAAGATCTTCAATCATTTCCTCAGCTATGGGTGAAACCTTCGTGTTAATACGCTCGACACCAACTCTGCGGCGCCGCACCTTCTCATGAACTTTCGCAACAACTTGAGTCAGATCAAGTTTCGAATGGCAGATCTGAAGCATGATAAGAGCAATTCTGGCGCATGCTACCAGTTGAGCTTTGACAAAGTCATGGATCTTGTGGGCATCCTTAAATTTTTCCATTAGCTCGAAAAGATTCTTTGGTTGAGCGTTTCGAGGGAACATAGAATTATAAACCATAGACAAGGTCTTTGTACAGAAGTCAAGGAAGTCGCGAGTTTGGGAGGCGCGATCTTGAAACCTGACAATTTGGCGGGTCCTCTCTGGGGTAGCCCAGAACAAAGAACCATGATCAAGAGAAAGGTTAACAAGGAGGTTTTTCCTAGTATTCACCCTCTCTTCTTCGGCAGCAGCATCAATAACCGAGCCTATTCAGCACCAAGGCAAAAGAAATTGGAAGAAAGGCACAGCAAAATAGAGAGAAGGCATCTTCAGATCGCAAAAACGTACCTAACATATTTGTGCTAGCTTCCAGCATTAGCTCAAGCATACTATTTTCTCGGGTTGTGGCTCCCTTTTCTTCTAATACAGCAGCGTCCTTAACAGCCATAGCTTCTCGGGCTTGTCGAAGAGCAAGTTGTTCTCGTTCAAATGCTTTCCGAGACTGTTCCATCATGGCCAAAGTTTGTTTCTTCATAGATTGAAGTTGTTGTCGAAGTTCTTGCAAATCTTCCGACAAATGTCCGCTTGATGAACTCTCGAGGAGATTATGGTCGACTAGTACTTTCTTCGAGAAGGAAGATGCGAGTGAAGCGACAGCAGAACAAGGAGGGGTCGAGTAATTATCAAATATTAACTGGAAAAGAAAGGCCCAGGATCAATGAAAAGCACGAAGGGCAATTTCATTACTTGCTAGAAAATTTACACAAACATTACAAAAGAAAGTTCTCCAGGGGGACTAAGAGGGTAATTGTCGCCAAGACTAAAATGGCGACAAGAACAAAAGAAACAGAAAAAGAAACAAGGAGGCATGCAACTAGACCTCCGGCCTCGACGAGCTAGGAGTCGAAGATGGCTTGATCCCGAGATATGCCAGGATCTTCTTCGTGTTGGGCTTGGCCGCTTTAATCAATGACTTCCATCTCGATTGTTCTATTTGATCGGTGTCGCCAACCTTCATCCAGTCAAGAGTACGTTGGCTGTCGGCAACCGAGCAACGGTATTTTCGACAGACTACCTTCATATTTTCATGACGCATCTTCGGTCCAAGGTCTTCGATGAATTGAAAAGCTTGGCAAGGGCAAGGAAAGTCGAAGGTTCCTCTTTCTTCGGGAAGAAGTAGGGGAACAACTCCGACAAACCTGCACTGGCATTGGCCACGCCTTCACGAATTTCGCGCCCATGAAACTCCAGAAGAGAAAGTGCGTCAAGGAGGGGATCATCGACGGGATTATCTAGATCAAAATCCTGGTTTGTTTGAGCTGCCACACGAGACAAGAACATTAGTCACAAACCAAGAAACAGGAAGTACAATAAAACAGAAAGGATCAATAATATTACTCAGAGTACGTCGACTTTGCGACTTCAGACGTTTGAGGATCCCTTGTTCACGAGCAGCTTGTGCAGCTTTTTGCTCATCTAAGGCACATTCAGCATCTTTGAGCCTTTTCTGCAGTTCCTCGACACTAGCAGCCTTTGCTTTGGCATCATCAGCCTCAGCTTTAGCTTCGCTAGCGACAAGTTCGGCTTTCTTGCGAGCCGCCTCACTTTGCTCCAGTTTTTGAGCAAGTACGTCGGCACGCTTGTTGGCCTCTGCAAGTTTCTCTATCAAGATAAAAAAGGGGAAAGAAAGATCAAAAATTGCGACAAACAAAAAGGAGCAAAATTCAGGAAGAACAGTAAATATAAAAGTTATTACCTTCGGCTCTGCTGGCATACTCGCGGTACCCAATAAATTGGGACCCGATGCGGATAAGATCCTTGATCATAGGCTGTCGAAGAAGAAGAACGAAGGGGAAAACATCGGCATTAAAAAAAAGTAAGGGTTTACAAAAGCAAAATAGAAGAAATATAGACATCGACAAACTTACATCATCCAAGAGCTGCGACGAAGAGCTGCTCAATTGAGGAGGAGGCTCAACAATCATTTCAACCCTTGCCCTTTTTGGCGAAGGGACAAGGGGGCTCGAAGGAGGAGTAGATGTATCAACATTTTGTTGAGGAGGCGACGATTCTTCTCCTTCAACGGGCTTCTCCGAAATAACTAAAGTGTGTGACGTGCTCGTCCGAGGAGCTACGTCACGAGTTGGTACTTCTTCCTCGTCATCACTGCAAGTAAGGATCAATAGTATAAAAAGCAAAGACAAGAAAAGAAAACTTCGACTACAGAAAAAAGAGAACCAAGGTAACTTACGAGCTGACGAGGGATGCAACATAAGGATCATAAGTCGCCTTCGGATGAGAAGGAACAACTTCTTCGGCTTTGGATGTGCCGGAATCTTCGACATCGTTCCTCTTCCTTTTCCTTTGAGGGGAAACTGCGGGAGGAGGAGACTGGACTGACGTAGTGTCCTCGGAAGATCCCGCAGATTTTCGAGAATCCACGGGATCATTTACAAAGGATGGAGCTTCTTGATTATCGTCAGTAATAATGCCCATTTCTTCGACTTCTCCATCCTCAGGAAGAGGAGGAAGGGAAGCCATAGTAGGATGATCCTGCAGGAAAATAGTGGCAAAGGGAAAAATAGAGGAATATCAACACAATGAGATGCAGAGAAAATTCACAACAAAATAAAAACTCGAGAAGGCAAAATACCTCGGGAAGGGGATTGGTGGAGCTGTAAGGTTCCACGCGACAAGAGGAAGGAATAGGATCCCTCTTGCTCAGCGAAGTAATTCTTCGAATAAGCTTCTCCAAGTCCTTCACAGAAAGATCATTGGAGAGCCTATTGGCGTCATTGACACCATAATACGTCCAAAGGGGATTTTTGCGAGCTCCGAAGAGGCTGCACTCTAATCCTAAGAAAATAGGCGGTGATTTGGACACCGAGATAACTCTTTGCCTCGAGTATTTTGGAGCTGATGAATTCGAGACATAAGAGCTTCGTCGCCTTCTTCTCTTCTTCGGAAGCTTCAGCGTCCCAGGAGTAACGGCGTTGAATTTTTGCGTTTCCGTCGAAAGGAACTATGTTGTGTTCCACGGAATTGGCACTTTCTTCGTGTATATAGAGCCACCTTTTGCGCCAGCCTTGGACGGAGTCAGGAAACTTGACGTCGAAATAATCGACATTGGTTCGGACACAGATAACTACACCACCTATGTTATAGGTGGCGTTGTGAGCGCCATTGCGGCGAAGGCAGAAAATGCGCTTCCAAAGAGCCCAATTAGGAGCGACTCCAAGAAAGCATTCGCAAAGCGTGATAAAAATAGAAATGTGAAGGATGGAATTGGGGGTCAGCTGGTGCAGCTGAATCCCATAAACAAAGAGAAGACCGCGGAGGAAATCGTGGATTGGAGTAGAAAGGCCGCGGATGAGATGATCAACAAAACTAACCCGGTACTCCATTGGAGGATTGGGGTAGCTTTCTTCACTGGGAAAGCGGATGGCGTCTTCCTTCTTCATCGAGCCGAGCCTCTTCAGCACATTGACATCTTGGTTGGAGATTTTGGATCTCTCCCACTCAAGATCCTCAGCGGCCATCTTGGATTCCGGAGTGCTGTGGCGGGTGAGTCGCGTACGCGGTGGCATCAACAACACTGGAGAAGTAGTGTTCGTGCGTGCGGAAGATCAGAAAGAGTTGGGCGCAGGGGAGTTTTTGCAGAGAGGAGCAGATGTGCGGCGCAAGCGAGGGAGTAGACCGAGGTTGAAGAAAGGTTTATATAGGCTTCGGGAGAAGTAATAAACCGTTGGATGAAGAGATCGTGCGGTGAAAAGGATCTAGTAGGTAAGAAGGGTAAAAAGGTATTTTTACTAGGATGGAACGGAACAGGCGTTACTGTACGTGCGCCAGGAAAAGCGGAGGACGTGTGTCCCCCACCTGCACGACGTGTCAACGTGGTAGGAATAATGGACCCACAAGGCAGAGAAATCTCGGCTATTAAGGGAATTGAAGAAAATTTGACAAAGGAAAATATGTCGACAAGGAAAATAAAAGGAGAATGGCGACAGGAGTTATTTGAATACTTCGGGAGCCTTTGGTCAGAAACAAGTTTTTGCCCAAATGCTCGGGGGCTACTTCGATGAAAGTAAAAATTTCGACTATGGCAAATATAGAAATTGTAGAGCCTACAACCAAGCACAAGTTCGCGCGCCCGAGAGATTAAAAAAAAAAGAGAGAGAGAGAAAGAAGGAGAAAGAAAAAGAGAGAGAACATCAGATGTAATGACAAGATAGCGACAAGATGGACTAAAATGTTGAGCCTACAACCAAGCACAAGTTCTTGGCTGTAGCCTCGGGGGCTACTCCCATCGGGAACGCTGTTCGCGTGCCCGATGAAATTTAAAAAGGGAGAAGAAATAAAGATAGAAAAGCAAGAGAGTATATTTCGAGTTATAATTAACTCTACATATACTCCCATCGGGAGAATAATACAAGTCATATTTGACTCGATAAAATGTGCTATTCCAACAGCCGGAAAAGCACTCGACAATATATTCTCAGAACGCCAAAGTTGCGATCAATTTCTGAATGCCGCAAATTTGCGAAGGTAAGACCCCAGATCCATTCTGCCGGGCGTGGCATCGCCGAAGACTGCGCTCTGCTACTTTTATCCGTATCAACAGATACGAAGAAAAATCCTAACGGACGCGTTAGGTACCCGATAAATTTAGCCGGGACTCGACAGAATGGTAAGACCTTAAGCGGCACCTGTCGGAGTTTACACCGGTATCCCGAGATCATGTCCGGGGACGTGATCTTGAAGTAGGTTTTTGCGGATTGCCACTAGAGCGGTTAACTAGTACACGATCCGTCGGATGAACTAGCCCCAATTACCGGTATCCTCGTACAATATAGAAATTTATATGAAGAAATATAGAACAGTTTAAGTTGTCAAATAAAAATAAACGAGTGGAGATTTTCCACGACTCTACGATTCAAGCAAAATCTCGGGGACTATCGACATAGGCATCCCGGATGGGCACTGCCAAAGATAGTACCCGGGGTTTAACGAAGGCCCACTACCCGAAGAATAAGAAGGTTCGAGAGCCCAAGATATATTAAGGAAAGTAGAGTTGTAATAGGAAGTGTTGTTTGTAAATTTGACGGGACGAGTTAGAAACCGTCCCGGACTCTGTAACTTGTACAAAACGAAACCCTCGGCTCCACCTCTTATATAAAGGGGGAGTCGAGGGACGAGGAGATCATCGAATCATTGTTCACGAACCCTAGTTTTCAGAATCGTCGAGTACTTTTCGGCTGAAACCTTCGAGATCTACTTGCCCTCTACTTCTAACTAAACCCTAGCCTACAATCCATAGGCATTGATAAGTTAATCCCTTGTCAGCTGCTGACTAGATGCATTAACTATTTTGTATATATATATATATATATTGATGATGAATTATTTCTTTTTTAGCCCTCCGGATCGAGCAATTCTTCTGTAAAGTCGAAGCGAGGCCTGACCAAAAAAGTTGGCCGACGGTGTTAAGTACGACATCGTCGAAATCGATCAGAGTGACGGACCGACTGCTCCCGACAAGGCTGCAAAATTATTTATAAGTCAATTCAGAGTGCTTGTTAGGGACTGCATCTCGATCACTGTTCGAGAATGGCACAAGCCGAAGGGAGAGGCTGAACCAGGTCATTATGTCGATGATGTAGCCAAACGCAACCTTTGGACTAAGCTCATGGCACATTTCAACCTACCTCCAGAGGACAATGTCGATAGAGCCAGACAGATAGAGGAGGCAGTCAAGGAGTTTGCCCTAAAGAAGATGTTCGAACTATTCAAGCACCATAAGAAAAGATTGCACGGCCTTGTCAAGAAAAAGAAGACTCTGGACTTCACTGCAGGGTATGAGAAGATAAAAGATCACTGGGCCGAATTCGTGAAGTACATCACAGAGTTAGAACAATTTAAGAAAATGCTGGCAACAAATAAGGCAAATGTTGCGTTGAAGAAATATCACCAAATTACGGGTCCAGGTGGCTACAGGGCTAACCGGCCTAAGTGGTAGGCAGTGATGTCTACGTTCCCCCTCCTTTCCTGTAGACAGTGTTGGGCCTCCAAGAGCAGAGAGGTTTGTAGAACAGCAGCAAGTTTTCCCTTAAGTGGATCACCCAAGGTTTATCGAACTCAGGGAGGAAGAGGTCAAAGATATCCCTCTCATGCAACCCTGCAACCACAAAGCAAGAAGTCTCTTGTGTCCCCAACACACCTAATAGGTGCACTAGTTCGGCGAAGAGATAGTGAAATACGGGTGGTATGAATAAGTAGTAGCAACGGCACCGAGAAAAGTGCTTTGCCCGGGACGATAAACAAGCGGTAGTAATGCAGCGGTAGTAACACGGTAAAACGGTAAACAAGCAGCGATAGCGATATTTAGGAACAAGGCCTAGGGATTACACTTTCACTAGTGGACACTCTCAACATTGATCACATAACGAGAATAGATAAATGCATACTCTACACTTTTGTTGGATGATGAACACATTGCGTAGGATTACACGAACCCTCAATGCCGGAGTTAACAAGCTCCACAATAATGCTCATATTTTAGTAACCTTTAGTGTAAGATAGATCAAAAGACTAAACCAAGTACTAACATAGCATGCACACTCTGTTACCTTCATGCATATGTAGGAGGAATAGATCACATCAATATTATCATAGCAATAGTTAACTTCGCAATCTACAAGAGATCATGATCATAGCATAAACCAAGTACTAACACGGTGCACACACTGTCGCCTTTGCACACGTGCGGGAGGAATAAAACTACTTTAATAACATTGCTAGAGTAGCACATAGAATAGTGGTGATACAAAACTCATATGAATCTCAATCATGTAAAGCAGCTCATGAGATTATTGTATTGAGGTACATGGGAGAGAGATGAACCACATAGCTACGGCGGAGCCCTCGGCCTCGGGGGTGGATTACTCCCTCCTCATCATGGAGGCAGCGATGGCGGTGAAGATGGCGGTGGAGACGGCTCCGGGGGCAATTCCCCGTCCCGGCGGGGTGCCGGAACAGAGACTTCGTCCCCCGGGTGGAGTTTCGCGATGTGGCGGCGCCCACGGAGTCTCTCCGGAGGTTCGTCTTTTACTGTCGATGTTTGTAGGTCACGACGGCTTAAATAGGCGAAGAATCGGAGTCGGAGGGGCCACGGGGTGGTGCCACCATAGGGGGGCGCGCCCCCCCTTGGGCCGCGCGGCCAGGTGGTGTGGGCCCCCCCAGGCACCCCTCCGACTCTTCTCCGGTGCTCCGGAAGCTTCCGGGAATTATAAGGCCTTCGGTCTTGATTTCGTCCGATTCGAAAATATTTCTTTACTAGGATTTACTGAAACCAAAAACAGCGAGAAAACGAGCAAGCGGCCTTTCGGCATCTCGTCAATAGGTTAGTTCCGAAAAACACATAAAAATGATATAAAGTGTGAACAAAACATGTTGGTATTGTCATAAAACAAGCATGGAACATCAAAAATTATAGATACGTTGGAGACGTATCAGCATCCCCAAGCTTAGTTCCTACTCGTCCTCGAGTAGGTAAACGATAAAAGATAATTTACGAGGTGACATGCTACCAACATAATCTTAATCATACTATTGTAAAGCATATGAGATGAATGCGGCGATTCAAAACGGTGTTAATGCAATGAGTAAACAATTGAATCATATAGCAAAGACTTTTCATGAATAGTACTTTCAAGACAAGCATCAATAAGTCTTGCATAAGAGTTACTCATAAAGCAATAAATTCAAAGTAAAGACATTGAAGCAACACAACGGAAGATAAAGTTTAAGCGAGTTGCTTTCAACTTGTAACATGTATATCTCATGGATAGTTGTCAATGCAAAGCAATATAACAAGTGCAATAAGCAAGTATGTAAGAATCAATGCAAAGTTCACACAAGTGTTTGCTTCTTGAGGTGGAGAGAAATAGGTGAACTGACTCAACATAAAAGTAAAAGAATGGTCCTTCAAAGAGGAAAGCATCGATTGCTATATTTGTGCTAGAGCTTTTATTTTGAAAACATGAAACAATTTTGTCAACGGTAGTAATAAAGCATATGTATCATGTAAATTATATCTTACAAGTTGCAAGCCTCATGCATAGTATACTAATAGTGTCCGCACCTTGTCCTAATCAGCTTGGATTACCGGATCATCACAATGCACATGTTTTAACCAAGTGTCACAATGGGGTACTTCTATGCCGCCTGTACAAAGGTCTAAGGAGAAAGCTCGCATTGGATTTCTCGCTATTGATTATTCTTCAACTTAGACATCCATACCGGGACAACATAGACAACGAGATAATGGACTCCTCTTTTATGCATAAGCATGTAACAACAATTAATAATTTTCTCATTTGAGATTGAGGATATATGTCCAAAGCTGAAACTTCCACCATGGATCATGGCTTTAGTTAGCGGCCCAATGTTCTTCTCTAACAATATGCATGCTTAACCATAAGGTGGTAGATCGCTCTTACTTCAGACAAGACGAACATGCATAGCAACTCACATGAAATTCAACAAAGAGTAGTTGATGGCGTCCCCAGAAACATGGTTATCGCACAACAAGCAACTTAATAAGAGATAAAGTGCATAATTACATATTCAATACCACAATAGTTTTTAAGCTATTTGTCCCATGAGCTATACATTGTAAGGCGAATGATGGAATTTTAAAGGTAGCACTCAAGCAATTTACTTTGGAATGGCAGGAAATACCATGTAGTAGGTAGGTATGGTGGACACAAATGGCATAGTGGTTGGCTCAAGTATTTGGATGCATGAGAAGTATTCCCTCTCGATACAAGGTTTAGGCTAGCAAGGTTATTTGAAACAAACACAAGTATGAACTAGTACAGACAAAACTCACATAAAAGACATATTACAAGGATTATAAGACTATACATCGTCTTCCTTGTTGTTCAAACACCTTACTAGAAATTATCTAGACCTTAGAGAGACCAATTATGCAAACCAAATTTTAGCATGCTCTATGTATTTCTTCATTAATGGGTGCAAAGTATATGATGCAAGAGCTTAAATATGAGCACAACAATTGCCAAGTATCACATTACCCAAGACATTATAGCAATTACTACATGTAGCATTTTCCAATTCCAACCATATAACAATTTAACGAAGAGGAAACTTCGCCATGAATATTATGAGCTAAGAACACATGTGTTCATATGAACCAGCGGAGCGTGTCTCTCTCCCACACAAGCATTTATTCAAACAAAAACAAAAACAAAAGCAAACAAATAGACGCTCCAA
The DNA here is from genome assembly GCF_022539505.1 of Lolium rigidum. Lineage (NCBI taxonomy): Eukaryota > Viridiplantae > Streptophyta > Magnoliopsida > Poales > Poaceae > Lolium > Lolium rigidum. Next base: position 99,082,655 of record NC_061514.1, on the reverse strand, counting down.
GTAAAGTACATAAGATGTGATTGAATAAAAATATAGTTTCAAGAGAAGGAACTCGATAATTTATCGATGAAGAAGGGGATGCCTTGGGCATCCCCAAGCTTAGACGCTTGAGTCTTCTTGAAATATGCAGGGATGAACCACGGGGCATCCCCAAGCTTAGAGCTTTCACTCTCCTTGATCATGTTGCATCATACTCCTCTCTTGATCCTTGAAAACTTCCTCCACACCAAACTCGAAACAACTCATTAGAGGGTTAGTGCATAATAAAAATTCATATGTTCAGAGGTGACACAATCATTCTTAACACTTCTGGACATTGCATAAAGCTACTTGGACATTAATGGATCAAATAAATTCATCCAACATAGCAAAAGAAGCAATGCGAAATAAAAGACAGAATCTGTCAAAACAGAACAGTCCGTAAAGATGGATTTTATTAGGCCACCAGACTTGCTCAAACGAAAATTCTCAAATTGAATGAAAGTTGCGTAAATATCTGAGGATCATGCTCGTAAATCGGCTTAATTTTCTGAGCTACCTACGGGGAGATAGACCCAGATTCGTGACGGCAAAAAAATGCGGAGCTGCGATAATCCAAATCTAGTACTTACTTTTCTATCAAAGACTTTACTTGGCACAACAAAACTCAAAACTAAGATAAGGAGAGGTTGCTACAGTAGTAAACAACTTCCAAGACGCAAATATAAAACAAAGTACTTGTAGAAAAATAGCACATGGGTTATCTCCCAAGAAGTTCTTTCTTTATAGCCATTAAGATGGGCTCGGCGGTTTTAATGATCCATTTGCGGAAAATAGTATTTGAAGCAAAAGAGAGCTTCAAGAGGCAAGTTCAAAACAAATTTAAGTCTAACATGCTTCCTATGAAGAGGAATCTTGTACACAAATGAATTCATGAAGAACAAAGTGACAAGCATAAGAGGATAAAACACGAGTAACTTCCAGATTCTCAACATAAATAGGGGAACTTAATATTATTAAGATGCATATAACCATATTTCCCTCTCTCATAATAACTTTCAGTAGCATCATTGATGAAATCCACAATATACCCATCACTTAAAACATTCTTATCATGGTTCATATGCATAGAAGTATCATTAATTTTGGCATAAGGAGAGTTCTTTTCATTAATAGTAATTGGAGCGAGGATTATTATCAAGAATTTGAACATGGTAAACAAGTTGCATATTAAGGGAATTGTTTTTGGTAACCCAATCATGACTATGACAAGTTTCATAAGGATAGTTAGAACCCATATCATAGCATTCTTTGTAATGATCATCAGATATCGGAGGCACAGTGTCATCATAAGAAATAGAATAGTTATCTTTCACAATCGGTTTATCTGTGTCCACACCATTATTGTTATTAGAAGGAGATATATCAAGAACATAATGACCAGTAGCTAAAGGATTTGCAAACACCTCTTCCCCAAGCTTAGAGCTTTCTATATCATTATGGGAGGAAGCATGGATAACACTGACACTATGGCAATCATTATCATCATCATTTTCAGAATTAATTTCCCAGAGATTTGCAATATCAAAAGTAGTGTGCTCATTCAAATCATGATTGCTAATGTATGTAAAGGGCATAGGAAGATCATCGTATTTAGATTCATTATCACAATAATCATCAGGAGCAACATACTTACGGTTACCTATCGTTATCTCATATACGCGGGGATATGTTGTTACCTCTTTCTTTTTATTCCCCTTATTCTTCTTCTTCTTCTTCGTTCCCTTATTCTTCTTCTCCTTCTCCTTTTCCTCGTTCCCTTCTTCAGGAGGGAGAGGCTTGAAGGGTGGCTTGTCCACATAACCTGATTTACTTTCAGAAACAATAGAAGAAACTTGGGAGGATCCCTCCTTTTCATTAATTAGTTGAAAACACACGGCGGTCCTATCATATTTTGGCAAGGTGTCATCTTCTAAAATATTTTGTATGTAAGTATTTGTATGGCTATTATCAATGCAATAAGAAAAACACCCATGCAGGACATCATCAATATCAAGATCACTCATATGTAACAAAGAGATTTTTCTCGACAGTTCTTCACACCCCAAAAATAAAGTAAGTTCATCATGCTGATTAGGAGTAATTTCATCATCACAATACAAATTTGCAGCACTCATATTTCGAAATTTATCGGTATCCATAAAAGCTTCAATGCATTCATAATCATAATTTATACCTGACTCTTTACCTTTGTCATTCTCCCAATCTTCAGCGTTCTCCTTAATCCGATCAAGAAGGTCCCTTTTAAACTCTTCTTTGTTGCGCGTGAATGATCCAGAACAAGTAGCATCCGGCAAGGTCTTATCTTGAAAAGAAAGTCTTGCATAGAAATTATCAATGATGATATTACCTGGAAGCTCATGATTGGGGCATTTGAGCATTAAAGACTTCAATCTCTCCCATGCTTGGGAAATACTCTCTCCATCATGAGGCCAGAAATTATATATTCGGTTTCGGTCTTTGTAAATTTCACTTGGAGGATAGAATTTAGAATAAAATAGATGCACAATATCCTTCCAATCAAGAGAATGCTCATCCTTCAGCAGTTTATGCCAATGCGCCGCTTTACCAGACAACGACATAGAGAATAATTTCTTCTTCACTTCATCCATAGCGGTTATAACCCGCATAATTCATGCAAAAACAGTAAATGATCTCCAGGATGCACAGTTCCATCCCCTTCATAGCGGTTATCCATAACACGTTCAATAATTTTCATAGGTATTTTATATGGAGTACTTTCGGTAGGTGCATTTAAAATATCACAAGCATCATTAGAGTTATCGCATATGGGAGATAAAGTATTATCAGAGCAAATTTTCTCCCCTAAAGATGGGAAGCTAAAAAGATCATGAAAACCAGCTTCCCCAAGCTTAGACTTCTCCATAGCATTAGCAGTAATTGCATTCATACTAATAACATCGCTACTAGCATGCAAATAAGGTTCCATTGGTTTTTTAATGTTCACACCAAACAATTCTAAATCAGGAAAAAGATTAAAAAGCTCACTAAATTTTTTGTTGTTTTCCATTATGCCTAACTAGTGAAAATAAAAACAAGAAACAAAAAGATGCAATTGCGGGATCTAAAGGAAATAGCTTCGAGCACAAACACAATGGCGCCGAGAAAAGTACTGTTACACTGGAACCGGAGTATGAGTGCCTTTTTACCTTTCCTCCCGGCGGCGGCGCCGGAAAAGTGCTTGATGTCTACGTTCCCCTCCTTTCCTCGTAGACAGTGTTGGGCCTCCAAGAGCAGAGGTTTGTAGAACAGCAGCAAGTTTTCCCTTAAGTGGATCACCCAAGGTTTATCGAACTCATGGAGGAAGAGGTCAAAGATATCCCTCTCATGCAACCCTGCAACCACAAAGCAAGAATTCTCTTGTGTCCCCAACACACCTAATAGGTGCACTAGTTCGGCGAAGAGATAGTGAAATACAGGTGGTATGAATAAGTAGTAGCAACGACACCGAGAAAAGTGATTTGCCCGGGACGAGTAAACAAGCGAGTAGTAATGCGGCGGTAGTAACACGGTAAAACGATAAACAAGCAGCGATAGCGATATTTAGGAACAAGGCCTAGGGATTACACTTTCACTAGTGGACACTCTCAACATTGATCACATAACAGAATAGATAAATGCATACTCTACACTTTTGTAGGATGATGAACACATTGCGTAGGATTACACGAACCCTCAATGCCGGAGTTAACAAGCTCCACAATAATGCTCATATTTTAGTAACCTTTAGTGTAAGATAGATCAAAAGACTAAACCAAGTACTAACATAGCATGCACACTGTTACCTTCATGCATATGTAGGAGGAATAGATCACATCAATATTATCATAGCAATAGTTAACTTCGCAATCTACAAGAGATCATGATCATAGCATAAACCAAGTACTAACACGGTGCACACACTGTCGCCTTTGCACACGTGCAGGGGGAGTAAAACTACTTTAATAACATTGCTAGAGTAGCACATAGAATAGTGGTGATACAAAACTCATATGAATCTCAATCATGTAAAGCAGCTCATGAGATTATTGTATTGAGGTACATGGGAGAGAGATGAACCACATAGCTACAGCGGAGCCCTCAGCCTCGGGGGTGGATTACTCCCTCCTCATCATGGAGGCAGCGATGGCGGTGAAGATGGCGGTGGAGACGGCTCCGGGGGGCAATTCCCCGTCCCGGCAGGGTGCCAGAACAGAGACTTATGTCCCCCGAATTGGAGTTTCGCGATGTGGCGGCGCCCCGGAGTCTCTCCGGAGGTTCGTCTTTTACGTCGATGTTTTTAGGTCACGACGGCTTAAATAGGCGAAGAATCGGAGTCGGAGGGGCCACGGGGTGGTGCCACCATAGGGAGGCGCGCCCCCTTGGGCCGCGCGGCCAGGTGGTGTGGGCCCCCCGGCACCCCTCCGACTCTTCTCCGGTGCTCCGGAAGCTTCCGGGAATTATAAGGCCTTCGGTCTTGATTTCGTCCGATTCAGAAAATATTTCTTTACTAGGATTTCGAAACCAAAAACAGCGAGAAAACAGCAAGCGGCCTTTCGGCATCTCGTCAATAGGTTAGTTCCGAAAAACACATAAAAATGATATAAAGTGTGAACAAAACATGTTGGTATTGTCATAAAACAAGCATGGAACATCAGAAATTATAGATACGTTGGAGACGTATCAGGCAGCTGAGGTGGAACTGGTCTACAAAGGGATCCAAATAGGGACATTTGATTGGACCGAACGGTTGAAGGAGTGGTTCTACGGGATTGGGAGAAGGTTAGATCCAGAAACATGGAAGTGTATTTATAATAAAGAACATCTGAAGAACCCTTGTCAAACCCTTATAGATGCACATAGGGACGTGCGGGAGGGGAGGTTCCATCCCAAAAGAGAGAACGATGAGCTGACACGCGCCCTTGGAACAAATAACACGGCGGACGAAAACGAGGCACAGAAGGCTCCGTTCTGTGGAAGTATGGCTTTCCCGCGAAAAGGAAGAGATTTCCTGATAAAATCCATGCGAGGAGAAAGCCAAGGGAAGCAGACCGCATAACGTCCTTAGAGAATTCTGTGAGCCCACCTTCAAGCCACCGTTGCCCAAGTACTTACAACCCAGCGATCTCAGGGGCAACATGTAGATACTACATTCGATGCTATCGACCCGCAGCAATCTCAGCACCGGAAAGGCAGCGTGGCTTCCACTCAACTCGATAATGATGAATAGGTGATGGAGCCTCCTCGCTAACCCCCCCCCCCTCGTGGATGATCTCACAGAGAGCCGTCCTTGTGAGTTGCATGTCAAATTTGTCAACATATCCATGAAGGCGGCGGTTGGCAATGTCTTACCTACAAGAACTTACCATTGTCGTCTGGTCCAAGATGGTTATGTTGTTGTGCTGGTGGATGAAGTGACGACATGATATGAGCCGTTGATGCTTGACCACCCTGCAGGTGAAGATGGGAAAATCAATGAACTGGGAGAAGCCCTTAGAACCACCGTTCAATGGAGGAAGGAGCTCATTGTGTTTCCAGGTTCGAAGCCAAGCAGGCCACCTCCAGCTCATTCTCCGCCACCTCCAAGCGGTCTCCTCCGCGTGAGAATACTCCGCCGCCTCCTCCCCATCAGGAGACTCCGCCAAGTATGCAACCTAAGCAAAAGAGGAAGAGTACCATGGCAAGTACTAAAGCTCCAAACAGATCATCAGCTCCGAAGAGGTCTAAGACTCCAGATTTGTTACCATATGAGCGGACTGATGAGCAAACCGATGCAATCACAGCCTCCTAGCTGAAGGAGTTTCTTGCGTCAAAGAAGCCTCCGCCAAAGGTGTATATAGGACCGAATACAATGAAGCACTTTTCTGAGACGAGAGCAAAGAAAGCTGAGTTGCCATCTGATTATGACCGCTCTCTTGGACAGTCCTCTAGAGCGAGAAAAGCGAAAAAATTGCCAGCTCGGACAATAGGAAAATCAATCGCTAACCCCCTTCGTCGTGCACTCCTATGATGATCCAGAGACGACATCGATCATCGAACGGTCGGCTAGAGATCTTGGAGCAGATGTTCAGTACGAAGATTACTTTCCAACAGCTGAAGTCAGAAACAAGTACCAATACGGAAAGGATCTCGTCAAACCAGGCTAGCTCGCGCATCTAGGGACTCAGATGTGAAGGTTCCATGCATGGTACCTGCAAGCCTGTCGAAACTCGGATCTCTACCTCACGGTGGGAGTTAGATATGAGCATTACTTCCGGGGAAAGGAGGAGATAAACATTGAGTTTGAAGAACTATTTCAGTTATTCAATCAAGACGCCCTCGACAAATCTGTCATCAGTTGCTACTGCCTGTAAGTGATTTATTTATGTAATTAAATCTGTAGCTCAGCTCATTCATTTGCACTAACAATCATCCTCACTATATTCTTTTTTTACGCTATATATTATGCAAAATGAAGATGCTTGAATGCAAAAGAGGCGGCTCTATGACATGGGGTTCATTGACCCAAACACCGTTCATGAAGTTACGGTTCGAGAGTACGCCAAGGACACAGAGGACAACTTGCTAAGGTTTTAACTGAAGAGCAAACAAAGAGGAAATATTCTTTCCTTACAACTTTGAGTGAGTATTATAACTGTCTTACATACATTCAATTTCGCTTACTCGATGTGTAGTCTAAATAATCCAGCGAGTTGCGTGTGCAGCTTCCACTATATTCTCCTAATCATTCAGCTTAACAAAGGAGTAGTACTTGTCATGGACTCGAGACGTAAAGACCATGGGCAATGGGCGAACATGACTTCCCTGCTCCAGAGGTAATTTCAATCAACATCGTATAGGCATCTTCATCTGTTCTCATTTGATGATATCATCAACTAATCAATAACTCATTTACTCATTTTCTTTGCCGGGCAAGGCTTAAAAACGGTTCATCAATACTGTTCCGGGTAAATGGAAACCGGAGCTTACATTTAAAGATTACCCTGTAAGTCGTACTATATATAAATATTTTGTTTCAATACGATGCTTGATTATTTGTTGATCGAACTATTTTTTCGTAAAGTGTTTGAAGCAGGAACCCGAAATAACTTATGTGGATACTACGTCTGCGAGTTCATTCGCGAGATGACCTGTCACAGGAACCCGGACGAGGCTATACAAGCCATTCGTGTACGTGAACAATATTTCATAATTAATATTATTTTATTACCATCAATTGTATTGAGTTCCATTCATATATAATGATCTATTTTTTAAAAAAAATTTAGATGGAACGTCTGTAGGACTCCCTCCTAACGGATGATCGCATACGAGCAATTCAAGAGGAACTTGCGGGATTCTTTCTTAGCAATATCATAGGTCGAACTGGATAATACCATCGGGAGCTCATAGATCTTGATCGACGTCGTTAGGCATATATGAGATAGATATAGTAAAGATGTTCGACTTTATATTGTAAACATGCATTACGTGTACTACGTGTACTATATTTCATGACGATGTCTATATATTCATGATGATGTTTGTGGTTTCTTGAATGGTGTATGCATTGCAGAATTGAATGAATAATATAAAACCCTGAAACTCTGCCGTGGCAGAGAAACGGCCAGTTTCTCTACCGTGTCAGAGAAACGCTGCTCCACACTAAACCTCTGCCGCGGCAGAGAAACGGACCCTCCAATCCCGGTTCGTTTCACGAACCAGGACCAAAGGTTCTCCACCACGAGCCCCCTGGCCGCAGCATGTGACGGGGCCTTTGGTCCCGGTGTATATTTAAAATAGGACTAAATGGTTGACCCTTTACTCCCGACTGTTTAGTCCCGGTTGAAAAACCGGAACTAAAAGCCTGTTTTCTACTAGTGAGCGCTAGAATGACTAACTTGTTAAATCTTAATATTTTTGTTTGTACAACATTCCGTGGCTTTGCTTGTGGTTTTCTGAAAAAGGACCCAACAGCCCAACGTGGAGCATCAATCTCAGTGTCTCGGAGACCGGGAAAAGTTGAAGCTTACTGGGATCTAGGAGTATCAAATTTCGATCAGCGTGTTTCCTCCGGCCGGTTGACACAATCATGGCAAACTACGGAAAGTTGGTTCGACCAAAATGATCTTTTCTCCAGGTGCGAACATTGCACGGGAAACAAGATGGAGATCATGCACGCATGTGTGCCTTGTGTTTCCACGAACATGTCATCACTTACGCATCAAACGGAGTACGAGTCATACCTTGCCGTTCTGCTAATCAGATCGTGAAATTGTTTTTTTTTTTTTGAGGGAGGATCGTGAAATTGTTGTGCCAGAGCAAAAGAGCAAATTGTGCTTTCTTAACGGAAATACGAGCAAGGAAGTGTGTTTGCCCTGCCGTGAAGGATAACGGAAACCCAGCCCACGTCGCCTGTAGTGCGGTTGCAGCAAGAATCCATTGCCAATGAAATTTTTTGGGCAAACCCTATATAACGCCCAGTGCATGCGCTAATCGTGCACGATCAGGCGCGCGCGACTTGGGCCGGCCTGTTTTTCTTCATTTTCTGTAGATTTTTTTCGTGTTTTTTCAGGTTACTGGTTTCCGCAGTTTTTCTTTAGCTTTTTTTTTTCTGATTTCTTCGTTTTGATGGTTTCTACGGATTTTTCTGTTTACAAATTTGTTCAACTGTTCATTTTACAAATTGTTCAAATATTTTATTTTTTAAAATTGTTTCGTTTTGATTTTTTATTTTAAAATTTTGTTAGAAAAAAGCCATACATGTTATTGGGCCGCTCAAGCTTGCTTGCATGCACTAATGCTGCACGCATTGAGCGAGCGATAGGGGCACCCCAACATTGTAGACAACACTAATATGAAACTTCAGGATAATATGCCCGAAACAAAACGAACGAGCATCTTACTACAAAGGAGCACTTCAGACAGAAATCCGATTTGCCTCGTGCCACAAGATCCTTCAATTGTGAAAAAATTACATATTTTAAACTGGTAAATAATTTGAAAACAAATCTTGGTTGTACATTTACATATTATATATGCACATATAAAGTTTCATAAAAAAATATTTTCCACACCTTGTATTTAAAGATATTTTTTGGCGCCACAAAATGGCTTTTGATGAGACATTCTTTTGCTTTGTTTTCCATCGACAATTTATAGTGTGCAAGAAGATGTACTGACGTTGTTTGCAGAATTCATAAGTTTTTTTTTTGAGGTAGGAACACTTAAATTAAAATGAGCAGCAAACCGCCTCATTAAAAACCTTCTAGTCCCCTTAGGTACCCTGGTAAGGAAAAGAGTGTGTAAGAAACTTGCTGCTCCGAGGATTACACAATGTTCATACAATCGCGGTCAACCAGAGACGAGACGCAGCTCGGTGGTGATCCCCAAGAACTACCACTAATTCCTGATTTACCTAGTTGAGCCAAAGCATGAGCAACTACATTGCTAGACCGATCCACTTTGGCAATCATAAATCCTTCATAATTTCTCAGGATCTCCTTCGCTTGATGATACAGGCTCCAGCAATCAGAGCGAGCTCCACTTGGACCATTAAGTGTATGCACGACACGCGCGCAATCAAATTCCAACAAAGCTGGACCAGCAAAGTGAAGAGATAGGCACTTCAGACCTTCAAGGGAGGCCAGAACCTCAGCCTCTTCAGCACTAGTGCAGCTCGGTACATATCTCCATTCCGAGAAAAGAGGTCGACCGAGATGGTTTCTAATTATTATACCAAGGTCGGCCCTCTTAGTAAGGAAATCCCAACCTGCGTCCACGTTTACTTTCACAGTGCCTTCATCTGGTGGCGTCCAAGTAGATTGTATAGGAATTGGCGCGGCCAGGTGATCGTTGCTAGTAACGTTCTCCTTCCCCTTCGAGTTAGAACTGATAGACGCCACAGCCGAGAAGGAGATCAAGTAATTCCTGATGAACGTTGCTGATGCAGCAACCGAGGCCTTCCCGTCCCCATGTACAATATTGAAGCATGGATGAAGACACAATATTCTTTTTTTAGTTTTGAGTCAATTATGAACAACCGTACTATTAACAACATGTTTGATTTGTAGGATTCTTAGAACACAAGAATAGAAAAATCGTAGGATTAGAATATTGTGTCCAATTAAATAATAGTATAAGATTTGGAACCTACTTTAAATAGAGTTTGAATCACACGAAAAACAAAGCAAGTGTAACTTGATGTTTGATTTGAGTGGATGGAAATTTCCTCGAAAGAATAGTGTAATGCAATCCTATAAAAGAAAATCCTATGCCATTCAAAGGATTCCAACCCTCAAAGGCGCACATAGAAAAAAATAAAAAATCCTATGGAATTCCTTCGAATCGAAAGAACCCTAACGGGAGTTAGATCTTCAAGGTGAAAATTGCAACTTGGTTGTGTGCTCAAATGTTACTTACAATATTTTCAAACAATACGTTTGAAAATCTCTTAATGTGGCTGAAAAGGTGGAGCCCTAGTTTGAACAAGGGGTTGAAGTGGTCGCGGTCCTAGTAGAATCTGTGCTGGGCCTAGTGCATGACCTATGAAACCTGATTCCAATGAGTCAGAGCTTCATGGCTCTGATGTGGGATATCCAACCTTTATTATTTATTGTTCATTATCTTTGTTTGGTTTGCCCTTATGGTGAACTTTAAACTTGAAAATTTTGAAGATTTGAAGTTGAAAACCGGTTGAAATGTTTATGATGTGAACCTACAAATTTGAAACATTCCGGGTTGCTTTCAGATTTCAAATGGAGCTTGTATGATCAACCGTATTTCCCCTGACAGGTTTTGGTGCATACATACATGTGAATCTTGACAAATCTGAGCAACTAATTTAGGACAAAGAGAGTACGAGAAATGCTGAAGATAAAAGTGCGGAGACCCAAGTTTAAAACGTCTAACTTTGCACGCAACTTGCAGAGTCAATAATTTGGCCATGTAAACCGTTTTTAAAGGCTCAAAATTCAGGTGGATTTCTAGAGTTGCTCAAAAGGAACGAGCATCTTACTGCAAAGGAGCACTTCATGTGGAAATCCAATTTGCCTGCGTGCCACAAGATGCTTCCACTGTGATAGAATCTAGGGTGTACATTTACATATTCTATATGCACACATAAAGTTTCATTAAAAAATTATTTTCTGCAACTTGTGTAAAAAAACGATAACTTTGGCGCCAAAAAATGGCTTTTGACGAGACATTCTTTTTCATTCTTTGCCTACGACAATTTATAATGTGTAAGAAGATGTATTGACGTTGTTTGCAGAATTCAGAAGTTGAAGCATGGATGAAGACACAATATTCTTTTCATAGTTTTGAGTCAATTATGAACAACCTTACTACTAAGAGCATGCTTGATTCGTATTATTCTTAGAATGCAGGGATAACAAATTCATAGGATTAGAATATCATGTCCGTTAAATTCTACAATATTTAGCGCTTGACTGGCAGGGAAAACAAAGTAATTGTAACGTGCTGTTTCATTTTTGTTGATGGAAATTGTCATCCAAAGAATAGTGTAATGCAATCCTATTAAAAAAAATCATGTGCCTTCGAAAGGATTCCAATCCTACAAATCAAAGGTGCACATAGAAAAAAATTAAAATATCTACGGAGTTCCTTTGAATCGAAAGAACCCTAAGGGGAGTTAGATCTTGAAGGTGAAAATTAAAACTTGTTTGTGTGCTCAACTCTTACTCAAAATATTTTCGAACAATACATTGAAAATCTCTTAATGTGGCTGCAAAGGTGGAGTCCTAGTTTCAACACGTGGTTGAAGTGGTCGCGGCCCTAGTAGAACCTGCGCTGGGCCTAGCGCTTGACCGGTGAAACCTGATTCCAATGAGTCATTGCTTCATGGCTCCGATGTGGGATATCCAACCTTTATTATTTATTGTTCGTTATCTTTGTATTTGGTTTGCCCTTATGGTGAACTTTGAACTAGGAAATTTTGAAGATTTGAAGTTGAAAACCGGTTGAAATATATATGATGTGAACCTGCAAATTTGAAACATTCCGGGTTGCTTTCAGATTTCAAATGGAGCTTGTATGATCAATCGTATTCCCCTGTCATGTTTTGATGCATAGATACATGTGAATCTAGATAAATTTGAGCAACTAATTTAGAACAGAGAGGGTACCAGAAATGCAGAAAAAAGAAGAAGTTTAAGACGTCTAACTTTGCACACAACTTGCAGAGTCAGTAATTTGGCCATGTAAACCGTTTTTAAAGGCTCAAAATTCAGGTCAATTTCTAGAGCCGCTGGCGTTTATGTGGGAGCACTCCACGGATAATAAAGAAAGTTCTGCAGAAGAGGATAATTCAAGGGTTAGAACATGGTGGTAGCTGAATTTATTCATTGTCAAGTCGACGACGCAACCAACTGAAACGCGGCCTATCATTGCCACTGACAGCGATCTGGAAGAAGACCTAGGCTGGTCGTCTTGGTGCCAAGTTATTGCTCGCAGGCAGCTCGGCCACACCACCGTACCGTCCCTGGCCCTTCCCTGATTAACGTGCTTCTGCAATCTGTAGTGACTACTCAGCCGGGCCTTCACTTCCAGTAATGGGGACGGAGTGACCTGATGCTTCCTTTCTTCAGCTTTGAGATGGGTTCGTGTGTGCGTTCCACTAGCCCGTCACTCCCAACGGCTAGGAATCTCACGAAATCTCGCAACCTCTCGTGCGCCAAATTCCTCGCCGTCGCCGGCCGGCTTTCTGCTGCCCTGATCCCCCAAATGTGAACTTTTTTCACAGCGTCAGGTGGGTGGCACCACGGTGTGGCTGTGGCATGGGCTCGTGCAGGCTTCTCTCTGGCGCCAAAGCTTCAGAGCAGGATAAGATAAGTGGCTTTTGTTAAACTGAACTTTGTTCGAGAGATCAAAGCTACTCGTGTCCCCGACGGCGTCAAGCACGCCGGCCGTCTCGTTATCCCGCCGTTTGACACCCGAGACAACGACTGATCGTCGTCTAGACTCTAGAATAAGGACATCAAATGATCAGCTGAAAGGTTCATCGCCAATAGCTTGTCAAACATAATGTGTAGTATTAAACTAACCAGTTGCTTGAAAACAGAGAGGCATAAACAGCTAGAATATGATAGATGCAGGATTAGGATGGCATGTTGTTGTTTCTTAAAGATTGTGATGACATGATTGGCTGAATCTGACAGCAACCAAAAGGATGTAAATGAATGAATTGCTTAAAAGCGATGTTTGGATGACTTTTACGAAAATTCTTATAACATGACCCCTATGATACAAACGTATGATATTTCCTGTGACAGAGTCTAGAGACTGAACATTTTTGCGTGTCGATCGATCTCATTACCAATAGCCTTTTCGTTCCCCATTGAGGCGAGGTGAAGCATGGATCACGAGGCAAAATAAGATGAATATGAATTTGAGCACTGCGAAGGCGAGAAAACTTCCAAACTCGGTTTTTCTATGAAGGATAACTACAAATAATTTGTAGAAGCAACCTAGAAGAAACTGCACTCATCGATCACTACCAGCGACTAAATTTTGGTACTGATAAAAAACTGAGCACGCGCTGCTCATTACTCCATTGCTTGCCCTACCATATTATCTGATCTGTCTATAACCGGGCCGGTGAGACTTGGCGGCCGCGAAGACGCTGCAGCACGCAGCATCCGGCCATCCAAGCTTCCAGCAGCAATGGTGGCCGTGTTCAACAAGGAAGTCCTGAGCTGGTACCTCATCACCCTCAAGATCAAGGAGACCGTCGACGCCAACCTCAAGAAATCCCCGTCGCCGTCGCCGCAGTGGCAGTCGCTTCCCCACAAACTGCGGATCGCGAACGGCACTACACCGGGAGGAGGGGGAGGAGGAGGTGAGGCATTGCCCCGCCAAGCTCAGGCCCGGCTGTCCCCGATCTCAGCGCAGTCGCCGGCGCACAGCCCGAAGCCGCAGGACTCGGAATGGGTGGTGACCATTCGCGGGAAGCTGGCGCAGGCGCGCGCGGAGGAGGCGGCGTGCCAGTGGGCGCGCCTCTCCGTGTACCGCGTGCCCAAGACCCTCCGCGAGGGCGACGAGCGCGCCTACATGCCGCAGGTGGTCTCCATCGGCCCGCTCCACGCCGGCAAGCGGCGGCTGCGGGAGATGGAGCGGCACAAGTGGCGCGCGCTGCACCACGTCCTCAAGCGCACGGGCCACGACGTCACGAACTACCTCGACGCGCTGCGGCCCATGGAGGACCGCGTGCGCGGCTGCTACGACGGCCGCGTCGCATGGATGCCCAGCAACGAGTTCGTCCAGTGCCTGGTGCTGGACGGCACCTTCGTGCTGGAGCTCTTCCGCGGCGCGCTGGACGGCGCCAAGGGGTTCTCGGACGACCTGGGCTACTCGCGGCACGACCCGGTCTTCGCCATGCGCGGCGCGATGCACGCCGTGCGGAACGACATGATCCTGCTGGAGAACCAGATACCGCTCTTCGTGCTGGACCTCCTGCTTGGCATCCAGCTCGGCCACCCGGAGCAGACGGGCGCCGTGGCCAGCCTCGCCGTGCGCTTCTTCGACCCGCTCATGCCGACCGACACGCCGATGCACCGCAAGGACCGGTCCAGGCTGGAGTCCTCGGTGAACGCCGGCGCGGAGGCCGCGGCGTCGTTCGACCCGCTGTCCGATCCGATGCTCCACTGCCTCGACGTGTTCCGGCGCAGCCTCCTCCGCGCCGGGCTGCAGCCCACCCCGCCCCCGGCGGCGCGGCTGTGGCTCAAGAAGTGGTCTGGGCAGCGGCGCGTGGCGGACAAGCGACGGCAGCAGTTCGTGCACTGCGTGTCGGAGCTCCGGGAGGCCGGGATCACGTGCCGGCGGCGCAACACGGACCGGTTTTGGGACATCCGGTTCGAGAAAGGGGTGCTCCACATCCCGCGCATCCTCATCCACGACTCCACCAAGTCGCTCTTCCTCAACCTCATCGCCTTCGAGCAGTGCCACATGGACATCGCCACGCCGGGCGGCAACAACATCACCTCCTACGCCATCTTCATGGACAACCTCATCAACTCCGCCGAAGACGTCAAGTACCTCCACGACCGCGGCATCATCGAGCACTGGCTCGGCAGCGACGCCGAGGTCGCCGAGCTCTTCAACCGCCTCTGCCTCGAGGTCGTCTTCGACATCAACGACAGCTACCTCTCCGGCCTCTCCGACCAGGTCAACAGGTACTACGACTACAAGTGGAGTACCTGGGTCGCCAGCCTCCAGCATAACTACTTCACCAACCCATGGGCCATCGTCTCCGTCGTCGCCGGCGTCTTCCTCCTCCTCCTCACCATGATGCAGACATTCTACAGCGCATACAGCTACTACCGACCGCCAGGCTAGCTCATCGCTGCCGCTGCCGGATCATCAACGGAGTCACTGTGATGATCCCTTCAAGAAGATTCTCCAAAATCTGACCATTTTTTATTGGCTTGCATTACAGTTTTGATTGGTTACTTCCTCAAGGGAAGAATTTTTTCCATTCAGATATACACATTGTGAATAACTTAAATCCTCTTGGAAGAAGGATTTAATCACAAATCCATCTTTCAATTTGTATATTCAAAGGATTTGGATGCTCACATGGCCGTGGACTTCAAACTCGGTTAGAAGGATGTGGCACATTTTGCTAAACCACATAGCAGTTTTGAATGCATGTGCGTGCCATTTTTTTTTTTTCCTCAAAGCAGGGAAGGCACTGAATCAATCGATGCATAAGATTTTTATTTAGATTTTATTCAATAAATATCTAGTCATACATCATAAAATCCATAGCCACCATTTAAGACCTACAAACCCGACAATGGGTGAAATAACATGCCGTCAGACTTACAAATCTGACAATTGTGAATAGGTTAGATTCTCTTGGAAGAAGGATTTAATCACAAATACATCTTTCAATTTGTACATTCAAGGGATTTGGATGCTCACGTGGCCGAGGACTTTAAACTCTGTTAGAAGAATGCGGCTTATTTTGTCATTAAAAAAATGCAAAACTACATAGCAGTTTTGAATGCATACACGTGTCTGTTTTTTTTCCCAAAACGGAGAAGCCACTGCCTTTGCATCTATCAATCGTTGCATACGGTTTTTATTTAGATTTTATTCAACAAAGATCTATAAAATCATACATCACACAACCCGAAACCACCACTTAAGACCTACAATGGGTAAAGTAACATGTCGCCAGACCTACAAACCACTCAAGACCTGCAACCCAAGTTGATTTATGAGTGCATGATTTATTTTGATTGCATCTCCGTGCACTAATATCTCGTGAATGGATTTTGGACTAGAGTTTATCCTGGCAAGCGTACTGATTCATATCTATACTATCTTCCTCATGTTTGTGTCCAAAACGATATTGACGAAGTGATAATTCTATTTTGTGCATATTGTATTCAAATGCAAAAAATATGTGTATGAGTCGTCGTCCCACCTCCATACCGACAGAGGCGCTGCGAGTGCAGTGTGAACATGTGGGGTCTTCGGAGAAGGAGACGGAGAAATTGTTGGCATTAGATACAAGGACAAATGAGCTGGACCAAGGATGTCTTGAATACCCCCCCCCCCCCCAGTGACGCGCTCCCTCAACCTCCCGCTCCTGCGCATTTTTTTTTGAGGCATATACAGTAGGGAAGGCCCCTACTGCTTCATTTTTCATTTATAAATTGCCAAGTGGCAAAAGGATACAAGATGAAACAGAATGAAGAAAAGATTACATGGGGGGGTCTCCTCACAAAGTATCTAACCATTGTTGCATTCCTTCTCTGAGACTAGGTTTAAAGGTACATGTGAGGAGATCAATGCTTTCATTCTCAAAGATGGCCTTGTTCCTGTGATTCCAAATAGTCCAACGTCCAACAATCAGAGCTTCTTTGAAATATATCTTGTTATATCTATGCTTCCCCTCAATTAGCATATCATATAATGGCATACTTGTATCCCACTCAAGATTCAAGGACCACCAAAAGGATTGACTGAAATCACATCCGAAGAAGAGGTACATGAGGTACTCATTTGGCTCGTCCTGGCAAAGGACACAATCACTGTTATATCTAGGGGTGATACATCCAATTTGTATCACTATTTTATATTATCATTTACTGTTATTAATTGATATATTTCATATTTAGAGGTGATAATTATGTCATTCCATCTATGTTTGCATGTTTAATGAATATTGGAGAATTAACCACCGGAGCCAGGAACCTGCTGGAAAAAGGACCGTCAAGGCACCATATTTCTAAAGACCAACAATTCCAAACAAAGATACAGAAAATCATATTTTCCAGATGACGGAGGAAGCCAGGAGGGAAGGCCGAGATGGGCCAGGGGGCTCCAAACCACCCCTAGGCACGGGCCCACCCCAGGCCGCGCCTAGGCATGGTGTGGCCGCCCTGGACCACTTCTGAAGACGCCCCCTCATGTATTTCAACCCCTCGGGAAACCTAAGATCGGGGGTACAACGAGAGAAATATTCCGCCGCCGCTACGGGGCGGAGAACCAGAGAGAAAGAAAAGCTCTCCAGCAGGCTGAAATCTGTCGAGGAAATTCCCTCCTGGAGGGGGAAATTGTCGCCATCGCCACCGCCATCGAGCTGGACTTCATCGGGATCATCATCACCATCATCTCCACCACCAGCATCACCGCCATCTCCACGCCGTCCCGCTATAACATCTTGGGTTCAATACTTGTCTAGTTCATAGGGGAAACTTTCCCAGTGTTGATTACTCCCTGTAGTTGATGCTATTGAGTGAAACCATTCAATTAAGGTTTATGTCCAGATTGTTATCTGTCATTATATCACCTCTTATTATGATCCATATGATGTCTCGTGAGTAGTTCGTTTAGTATTGGAGGACATGGGAGAAGTCATGCTATTAGTAGTGGAACTGTGTTGAGTAATATACAATGATTTGATATTTAAGAGGTGGTGCTATTCCTCTAGTGGTGTCATGTGGATGTCGACTACATGATACTTCACCTTTATGGGCCTAGGGGAATGCATCGTGTATTTGGCTACTAATTGTGGGGTTGCGGGAAACCGGTGCACGAGGTAGTATAGGATCTCAAAGTTTTAAGGTTGTGGTTAGATTTATTTTAATACTTTCTTGTAGTTGCGGATGCTCGCAAGAGATATAATCACAAGTATGTATTAGTCCAAGTATGGGGTAGTACATTAGCATAGGTTCACCCACACAACACTTACCAAACCATTGAATATTATTCAGCTATGTGAAGCGAAAGCACTTGACGTAATTCCCGTGTGTCCTCAGGAACGTTTGTTCATCATAAGTAAAACAACTGGCTTGTTCTTTGCATTTTATTATTACTGCATTTTATTTACTTGTACTTTATTTATCTGCAATACCAAATACCCATGCAAACTTGTTTGCTAGTGTTTACAGTGGAACCTCGATCAAAACTGCTCGTCAACACCTTCTGCTCCACGTTGGGTTCGATACTCTTATTTATCTTAAGTACTACGATACACCCCCTATACTTGTGGGTCATCAGGACTATTTTCTGGCGCTGTTGCCGCGGAGCTTTGCGCTATTGAAGAGTGGAATTGGTAAAGGTAACTTTTATTGTAAGTGTTGTTTTTTATTTCTGTCTGCTACTGCTCTATTTCATTATGGAGGCGTCTCCGTTTGACTCTCTTTTTGGAATTACTACTACCACTATTACCGTAGTAGATGAACCACCGCGTGCTCAATTGGATCCTTTTAAAATACCTATGAAAATTGTTGAATGTGTTATGAATAAATGCTATTTTGGAGATGGAACTGTCCATCCGGGTGATCATTTACTCTTTATACATGAATTATGCGAGTTGTTCAAGTGTGCAGGTATCTGAATGGACCAAGTTAAGAGGAAATCATTCTCTTTATCACTTAAGGGAAGAGCTGCGGAATGGTATAAGATGTTGAAGAATGGCCGATCTATTGGATGGGAGGAAACTGTACCTCTCTTTTATTCTAAAT
Source organism: Lolium rigidum (assembly GCF_022539505.1). Taxonomy (NCBI): domain Eukaryota; kingdom Viridiplantae; phylum Streptophyta; class Magnoliopsida; order Poales; family Poaceae; genus Lolium; species Lolium rigidum. The sequence goes on along the minus strand of NC_061514.1, from coordinate 99,063,639 downwards.
TTTATCCTCCAAGTGAGATTCACAAAGATCGGAATCAAATATACAATTTCTGGCCTCAAGATGGAGAGAGTATCACCCAACCGTGGGGGGATGAAGTCACTAATGCTCAAATGTCCCATTCATGAGCTCCCCGGTAATATTGTTATTAATAACTTCTATGCGAGGCTTTCTCTTCATGATAAGGATTTATTGGATGCTTCTTTTCTTGATCATTTACACGTATGAAGGAAAAAGCTAAATGAGATCTTCTCGACCGCATTCAGGAAAATACTAATGGATGGAAGAATGATAAAGGAAGAAATCAAAGGGCAGTTCGTTCATGTAAAAATTATGTACCTGGTGAGGACGAGGATCGATGGTGGATCCGGTCGAGTACCTCTTTGTGTTCTTCCTCTTCAACCTGGCCAGGCCGAGATGACAACATCCCTTGTCAGCCCTTATTTCAACGTCCCTTCAAATCCCCCACTTCCCGCTCGCTCGCCCATCCATGCCGCATCACCAAGAAACAACACAAGACATCAAGATCAAATTAAGAGGTTGTCCATGATGGAGCTCTCCCTCCTCTCCTCTCCTCGACAAGTAAAAGTCAAAGTCTAAGTCACACGCGTTTCCCGCACGCGGCATCTAACCATGGCTTTGTACTTATAGAGAAGCAAGAGTTGAGAGAAGAGAGGTGAGAGGCATTTCAGGTCTGCTGGGGTCAAGGAAGGAGAGAGATCAATACAATACGTGATCAGGGTCTGCCAATTGGCCAGAATAGTAATCACACGGATCCATCTTCTCTTAGCCATCGGATAGACATTGGGATGGGATCAGAAATGCCTCCAAGATTACGGCTTGTGTGAGTACTGAAAACTAGGTCCCCGAGATTATCAATGATACCTTAATTTGCATTTACTTGTACAACTGGCATGGCTTCTTGGGACTTGCAGTTAGAGCTGGAAGAGGAAGGTCCTCCGTTAATTGCTTGTTGGGAGATTGGGCCTGGTTGATCTAAAAAAAATGTTGATATGAACAAGTGCCCTTTAGAAAAAGGGACACCTAATTTAATGGTATAAACAAATATTTATTTTACTTTTCTGATCAAATCATTAATAGTTGTCACCCCCACCAATTGATCGATAAGGAATATTTTCAGGAGAAAATAAAAATGGTGTGGATTCGAGGAGGCTCTCTGTTCGGTTCATGCTAGTGCCCGTGTGTTCATTCCTATTAAAATTAACTTGATGTCACCTCAACCAGCTGCTATTGGTTTTTATGTCATCTAGCAAGTAGTAATCAGCGGGACATAATTTTATTGATAACAAATATAGTGGGGGCATCACTTTACAAATATGAGTAGATTTTCATTTCAGTAGATTTACAAATAAGGATAAATAAACTTATCAATTGGACACAGGAAGAGTATACTGGTTTTATCTAATACAAATCAATAGTGTATCTTGATGGTCTTGGTTAATCATCAAAAATAAAAAAGAATGTCATGTGATCATCACTTCATGCATTTACTAAAATCAAGATTGTTGGAACAATACAATGAGCTTGTGCATGCAACCAGCAAGCACTACCCAGCTCCTAACAATGGGGAAGCTCTCATCTCATCACTATTTTCACAGTTACATGACTCAAGGATAAAACCAAGCTTCACAGATTAACTACTCTTCCAGCAACACAAAATTACAGCTCGAGGAACTGCATCCAGGATGGGCAGCAAGAGGCGGAAGTAGTCACTGCCGCAGAACTCTCTTCTCCGTCCGCTTCATCATCCTCGCAAGCAAGACAAATGTATATCCATCTAACGCCTTCTTGTTCTGTTTATTAGTATGGTAGGCTTATCTAGAAAAAATGAGATATCAAATGTGAGACAAACAAGACGAAGTCAGCAGGTACTAGAGAAAAATGTTGTGCATGCATATGCCAACGGTACTGCATGAGTTATATATGGGGAGTGTAAACAGTAACTAAAACATGCATGCAATAAACATAGATATCAACACACTAGATCTAATTCAATGTTAAACCTAGTTGGTAGCTTTGTGAATCCCCAAGATAAATAGTGAAGAATGGGAATAACACTGTGTCGTCAGCTATCGCTCGTTGTCACATGTACATTTATTTTGTCTGCTCAAATAATATATGTGCTCTCACATACCATGATTAACTCTAAATCATGGTGAATGCAATGTATTTACCAAATACACACTAGGATACAATGTATCGAACACCGACAGCTATAGAGTGGGATACGAATAAATCATGCACTGCAATGCAATAACTAGATGCTACGTCCTTTCATCTTTTTTCAACAAAAGAGACAGCAATAGAAGTAAAAGCAATGTTTGGAAGTGTCCTTCAGCTTTCAAAAAGAGAAAGGTATGGCCAAGATCAGAAGAGCATAAGAAAGAAAGCACATTATTTAGTTCATTCACATTTATTTAGTATAAGTAATCAAATTCAACAGCACTGGCCCTAGCTCTACAGGTAAATTTAGTTGACCGGTTGCTCAAACTGGAAAATATGGACATAGAATAGCTCAGCCGAGCTCAATGGTTACTTTGTATCGAGTTCCCGAGTCACTACTGGACAAGAGGAAGCAAAACCTGGATTTAAAAGCAGAATTGCACGCACTTTGAAGTGCATATAGGCGAAGTATTTATTTCAGTTCACTGTAACGTGGGAGTGCTAACACAAAATCAAATAGCAAGTACTAACCAGTAACATTCAGAACCATAGAACAACAATCTGGGGCTACTAACACAAAATCATCAAGTCCATTGGCTTAGTAAGAATACTAGCACCAAGACCTCTAATAACCAATACAAGATATCATACTTTTAGCAACATAATTCAGAAACCTAGCTAGCCAAATAGCCATCATCGCCATAATTCTAAATGATATTGAGAACGGGAGAATAACATAGCCACAAGAAGGGAGCATGATATTGAATGGGTGAACCGGGAGCTCACCATAGAGGTCGTAACTGAGGCCGGGCATCATCAGTTTCTCAAGCCGAGCCATGTCACCTCCAAGTGCACCAGGCCAAGCAAAACCTGCAGATAAAAGAGAAGACATTTTTTGAAGAGCTAACAGAGAAGACATCATTAAGATGGCATTACCAATACAATCAATTGCACAGGAAACATAGCACAATGTTGAGGATCAAACTTAAGAAGTTAGATGTCAGTTTAGCAACAATTTTTCGCATATTAGCACCTTCCTGTGAGTAAACCATGAAAATAAACATATACACAGAGTAACCAGACGTGGAAAGTTAGACAAAACAACATGCAAAACACAAGGAGGTAGCAAGGAGGTAGCACTGCCTACTGTCACTTGTCCTTACAAGAATCAAGATATGTGTAAGATGATGTCCTTTTAAGCTAGCTCAGCCATGTTAACGTTGGCAGTCACCTTTTTCATATGGATGAGGTAACTTCTACGCAACTTTTGTAAAGAAAAATAAACTACTTAAATTTGCCAGACAAGTTATTTTTCTCCTCACATGATTATGAAACTTCTCAGCTTTGCTCATGTTATTTACATGTTTTATATAGTCAATCCTTATTGATGATAGTGCATCATCGGTGTAGTTGAATCATCTCAAATAGTTAAATTGCCCTCATTTGTGTGTTCGTATTACAGCAAAGCATTGCATTGCATCAATTAAGTGGCGATCATTTGGTAGGAGAGGATTACGAGTGATCAAAAGATTAGAACCTGTTTCGTTAAGTCTTCAACCAATACATTACCAGCAGGAGTCACCACATGCAACTGCAATCACTTGATATCAGAATCATGGATGTATGTAAATATATAAAAATTATGGGAGCACAACTACAACTTCAAGCTCCAGCTAAACCCATGTTTGTTCCAAGATGCTAAACATGAAACCAATTGCATCCAACCATCAAGCCGCATCAGGTGTACCAAAAGACACCCACAACAAGCTTACAAGATAGCAATCAAAGAGTAGAACGAAGCAAGACATGAGTGTTTTTAACACCTAGTTACTGTTACCATCCCAAAACTGATGAAAAGATCAAGATACACGACCAACAAGACTTTACCACCACATACCAAAAGCTGTAATGAACTCATAGAGTGATTCGTACCCTTGTTGGCGACATCAGGGGTGGATCTGTAACAGAATCAATGATATGATAAGGTCAGGTTATAAATTGCAAGATCAGCACATGTGTCTTAAATGCTAACAATATGACCATCTAAATTAAACTAGATCAAAAATAAAAGAAAAATAAGTATGGAATGGCACCTGTTCAAGTGCTTCTAAACCACATAGATCATTCATCGTTGATTATATCCCCAAAGCAAAACAAGAAACATGTAGAATAATGCATAAGAATGATGGGAACATTATGAAATCATCTGTATGCATATGAAACAAGCAGTGTGCAATAAAGGAAATAAGCTAAGGTATATTTATCCAAAATGATCACATGAAACTCTTTAAATATAGCTTGTTATGGCCAAAAAAAAATCATGTAGAGCAATCTAAATGTATTCCACATCAATTATGCAGGGAAACAAACTCTATAACAATACATGTCAAAAGATGAAGCAAAGGCAATGGGACTATACACAAACACATATAATTTTTTTTGAGAAAACGGAATGACATTGCGTTTCATTTCATTGCAAAGAAGATTTTGTTACAGGATCACACCCCTCCTAGGAGGGTGTGTTATAGTTCGGCGCTACAAGTGATCAGTGTACATCCCATTCTGCAGTCAAGATAGCACGAAGGCCAAGCGGGCCCAAAGTTTCTCGTTCTGATCCATATATAAGAAATTGAAGGTAAGAAAACTGAAATAAGTGCAACATACATTCTGAACCATATATAAGAAACACATGTCAATAACAACTTGCTTTTTCCAATGTTGGTACAACCGTACAACAACATTATCATGTTTTCTATTCATAAACAACCGTGAACTTTGTGGTTCAACTACCGGTATATACTTCTAGTTCATCTTGGCGATCATGTTAATAATTTTTCAAACAGACTACTGAGTCCTAGGTCATCAGCTCCTTGGATGGAGCACACAATAACCAAATATTGCATCGATGAGATCCTATCCTGCCACTACCAGGAGCAAAGCAACATTAAGAGAAACAATTCTCAACTGCGCCACAACTGCAGCAAGGAAAGATATCTGGTTGTGGCTAATGTTCATCACCAGAGAACGATGAGGTTGTTATGAGCCAATGAGCTTCTGACTATCCACTCCGTAAAACCGGGAAACGCTTTGTTAACTTGATGTCCTTGTACAGTAGCTAGTAAATGCACAAGAGACGCAAAAATGCGCAGCTTACGTCCCAACATCTGCAGTCTTAACTACCCGTGTCCAAGTTGTTATACACGTCACTAGGCGCATCCTTGAAGGAAAAAAGTAGAAAGAGGTAACATCAACAGGGCAATGGTTGTTAAATAAAACACTGAATTAGCATTACACCTAAGCTACGAGAGATGAAAAATCATGAACACAGCTCCATCCATTGTATGGGCCAATGGGGGTTGCGAAAAGCAATTATTGGTCAGTACCCAACCGTGTGATGTTATAATGTAGCGGTACATTAACATGACAAAGGGATGAAATGCGTACAAACAACCTACTCCTATCAGTATCATCAAGGTAATATATAGTACTCCCTCTGTCCCATCAAAAGTATCTCAACTTTGTCAAAATTTGGATGTATCTACCTACTAGATAGTGTCTAGATAGATACAAATTTTGACAAAATTAAGACACTTTTGGTGGGACGGAGGGAGTAACAGAAATCTGCCCCAAAACAGCAGCTCATAAATGGGGCAAATATATTGATAAGATGATACATCATGTTCTAACTCTATATTGCGCATATAAATATACTTGGGAATTGGTAATTGCATGAACCATGGACAGCTCCACTTCACCAGTCTACGGGTGAAGCCGGTGAAGCTGCCCCAAACACCCAAACTCTAGTTCTCAGGTGGAGTGAAGCGGTGGCCTCTCGTAGTTCATTTTCGTGGAGTAGAGAAATAGGTGCTTACCTGCTCCACTTCACGTTTTCGCGAGACAGCCCATCTCGAATTGGTATTCCCCTTGTCCCCTGATTCATGTCTGTCCATGGTGTGTGGCGACTAGGGCTAGTCGCTGCCTCCATTTCCGGCGGCCAGGCCATCCTCCCCTTCGCCCCGACCCCCAACTTCCTCCTCTTTACGACCCGCTGATCGATTCCCCTCCTTGGATCAACCCGGCGTTGCAAGCACAGCAGACGAGGAGGTCTGCTTGCTGGCCTCTGCCGCCATCTCATTTTTCTCAGGAATCCCATCGGCCGACTGCAGCTCCGGTGACCCTCCGCCGCCCTCGCCTCCGTCCCCTTCGCCCAGTCATCTTTTTCTACGACCCCCTGCCCAATCACCATCCTTGGATTGAACAGGCGGCGCAAGAACAGCCAACGTGGCCGTCTGTTTGCTGGCCGCCGATGCCGTTTAGATCCCGCCGCCTATCTGCACCAGGACTCCAAGAGGTCGTGCCTTACAACAAGAGCACCGACAAACAGCACCTCTGTGAATAGTTCTGGATAATTTGTCGTGTCCTGTAATTTCTTGTTCAATCTGCAGCCAATCTGTGAATAGTTCTTGTTCAGTTCATCATACATATTCTTTTCAGGTTGTATGCAAATGCAGAGATATATTTTGAGAAATAAAATGCACATCAAACGACTGGAAACAAGGATATGAAGCTAACCTAGCCAAACAGTTTTTACTGCTCCGGAGTTTTACAGGTGGAGTGGAGTTTAGTGGTGAAGTGAAGTTAGGTGGAGTGGAGCTCTCCCAAACATAGTAGTCCTCAGTTTCCTTACATGCCCGGCAGCGAAAGCGCCGCCGAGCCAGAACCCCGAGCTTCCAGTATGCAGCGCGCAGGTACCAGAAGCCGTCATCACGGGTATTTGCAACATGTTAGAAAGCAAACCTGAGTGCAAACTAGAACATAAATGATTAGTATATAGTGGTATGACAAAACAAAATAAAAGCTAGCTTGCAAGCACTCTCTATCACCGTCCAAATTGTTTGCGTATGTATAGAAAATTTATGCATAAGCAGGAAATCCTACATGCTTTAAAACAGAAAATATACAGGTTTCGCCACTTCTATGCTAACAAGCAACAAACAATAAAAAAATAGCACAACCATTTTCTACCGATCTACTGTCTACACATGCATTTACCATCCATACATGAATGATTTCTCTACCGCCTACACTTTCAATTCAACCATAGAGAAGATACCATTTTTTCCAATAATACATGGAGGAAAGGAGGGACCTTACTAGGTAGCTGCCGGCTGGGGAGGTTGTCAGCAGCAGAGGAACAGGGTTTTGGCCAGCACTAGAACATCAAGGACGTCGTTGGAGCCAGCATTTCGGAGAGATAATCGAGGAGAGCCACCAACAATAGCAGCTCTAGGAAGGCGACCGTGATCTCGTCCTCCATGCCATCCTGCCGCCATGCCTGCACGGCGGTGAACTCCTCCCGCCAGCGCTACTTGGTTGATCAATATGATTAGTTAAGGGACTGGCATGATGCATAAACAAATAGGGCAAGTACAATTAATCTGTTATTTTTGTTTAACTCGTGTGTTGATAGCAGAACCACACAATGATACACATAGCAACAAGAACAACAACATTGAAAATTTAGGTCCAAGAATACAAAAAATTGATGCTAATACAATAGTACTAATTTGTGAATAAAATTCACTCTCGGTTAATAAATTCAGTAATCCTTGGGACTTTGCAGTACATGGATAAACTGATATGGGCAAAACACCAAAAGAAGACTAATGAACTAGATAAATGGCCACGACTGTTTAAAATATATGATTCAAGTATGCCGGTGTCTAGCGCAAATAACAAGTGCCACACTATATTCAGTCAATAATGAAACAAGCTGCATATTAGAAAAAGAAACGAGGATCATTAAGCTAATATGCAAAAAAAAAACACTTTATCAATGGAATACGCCATGGTCACTATGCACAACACCCAACTAATTACACGATCTGAAAAATAACCAGTATGTGGCATTAGCTACCTATTCTTATTAAGAATGATAGAAGTTTGGTGATTGAGGACACAAACACCATTGTGGACCAAAGTTTGGCACCAGACACTTATCTAGGTAGATAGCTACCTACCTAGAGAGTATATGGGAAGACAAAATCAATAGGAGACAAAATAATTCTAGCTAGCTCACAAGTTCTAGCCCAGTTGTTCTAAGCAAACTTCAACTTCTCACCCAGTTGGATCTGTCTGACAATCATCTTGAAGAAGAAGTACCAATAAATGGAGTATTAAAAAGTATGTTAGCCATTTTGCTTCAAGGCAATTTGAGGCTTTGTGGAGGTGTACTGGACTGTCACGACCCCAACTGAGATCAGAGAGGGATCGGACGGGAAAGGAGCATAAGGTGGGAGGAGCACGAAGGGGGGTGAGAGCAGGACAGAAGGAGAGATACGTTTCCTTTCAGGATTCTATTTCATCGATGCCTTGAACGAATACAACAGCCGGGTATTTAACCCCACAAACTCCCACACACAGAAGTGTGACCCCAACCCACACCTACGGCTCAAGTCTACACAACACTTTGGCTCTTATGTCACACTGATGTATCCGTGGCAGCATCAGGTGTGACATGGACCTACATATGCCTTCATGCCCCACAGTTTCTCAGAGAAGATCTTGATGGCAACACTATTTGGTCATAGTATTGGTCCCCATATTAGGCATCATGCTACTCATATTCCTGGTCTACTTAACCTTCTTCACAAAAAGAATGTTAAGGATGCAGTTATCATTGCCTTCTTCGAATGAGCAATTATTTAAAGTTTCATATAAGGATCTACCACAAGGTACAGAGAACTTTACACAGACTAATCTGATTGGGAGCTGAAGCTGCGGTTTAGTGTACAGAGGAAAGCTAGCCCAAGAGCACACGATTATGGCCGTGAAAGTTTTTATCCTTGACATGCAAAGTGCGGATAAGAGTTCCATCTCAGAATGTAAAGCACTGAGAAACATTCGGCACCGGAATCTTCTTCCAGTTCTGACCACATGCGCAACAGTTGATAATTGAGGCAATGATTTCAAAGCTCTAGTGTACGAGTTCATGCCTTGGATACTTGGATGCACCTGGCAGGAGATACAAATGCGGGAAATCGGCTAGACCTCGAAGAATGAAAATAGTTGTTGATATAGCTGATGCATCGCAATACATACACAACCCCGAATCTAACTCAATTTCTAATAAATCTAGCACAACCTGCAATTTATAATAAATCTAAGTCATGCCATCAAGTACTACCTGCAAAACAATACGCTTGTCGCTGCAACTAGCACAACCCTGCTGAATCTTTGTGCATCCTTCAGTGTACATACATGCTCTAGGCCCTGGAGAAATTTCCAAGTCAGCACAAGATAGAAAATAACAAAAACACTCTTCTTAAATAAGAAATCAAGGGACACGTTTAGCCCACATAAAATAAAAAAACTTATTCAAGGTTGATAATTGATTAAGTCAATTGGTCCAAAGGAGCGGACTAGCAATACACATATTTTTACTGAAAACACACATCCCATTCAAGCCAACATTCAACAGGTAGAAGACGAGATAAAACCCACTTGGCATCTAAAAAATAAAGCCACATGTGGTCAATGCTAGGGATGAAAATGGAGTGGAGAGTTTCCGACTTTTTCGTGGAAAAACAGAAACGGAATGGAAATATGGAGACGGAGATGGAGATGGAATTTTGCAAAATGGAAATGGTAACTTTTTGGCAGAAATGGAAACGGAACAACGTTTTCTGGCACTATATTCGGTTTGTCCGACAATATCTGCTTTCGTTTTTTTTCTGGCGTTTCCGTGTTCAGTTTTTTTTTCCGCACATAAATATGAAAACAAATGTGGCAACAATCAATTTCGTCTGTATCCGCTCTATTTTCACACTCATGATGCAACGTTCCCATGGACTTAATACAACAAACATTCTAAACTTGATAATTGAAAAGGAGAGTATGACAGTCCATCCTGTAGCAATGTCAACACCCACTAAATAAGAACATCATCATGTAACAGCATGCTAGAGCATCACAACACAAAGGTACAGTAAAGCACCAGTAGCATCGGTTCACAAGGTAGGAGGTAGAGAAGAAACACTCTAAACTCAGTGTCATGTTCTTTTCTTAAGTAAGCAACAACATATACTGGCAAAAACATGCTATTCAAAGGAACTATCGTTGACATATCAAAACTCAAAAGTATACACTGATTATGCTTAAGCAACAACCGTAAGAAAATAATCACATGTAACAAGATTTGGGAACACCGACAGGTTGCCACAAATCTATGATAAAGCAGAAAAAATAATTGGACCATCAAAAGAAATATGAAGCAATCACAAAAATTAATAGTGGAATGCCACGAGAAACAAAAGTGCATACATATAGGTATTTTACTTGCTGCTTCGACCCACCCTCCGCATGAATAAGAATATACCCAAGATGTTTTTTTCTTGGGTGGGACATCCGCATTATATACCATTATATACATCATCACTTATCAGGGCCCAGTCATGAATGGAAACAGGTGTTTCATGACGGAGGAAAAATTATTCGATTTCCTAACTAATGGCACTAAGTACAGAAGTCCAAATGAGAACTACATTATAAATTTAACACCACACTGTTGGAATTATTTCATCTTCATAGAAATACCATCAACTAACAAGGAGGGAAATGCTGAGACACGGATCATGCATGATAACTAATACAGTTTTACTTAGCAGCTACCAAAGAGTAACAATTCAACTCCTGCAAGACAAGTAAGACTGCTAGCACATCAAGAAGGCAGATTCTGAACAAGCACTTGTATGGCTGCTCCTACATATCGTAGTCTACAACAGAGTAGAGAAAATCAAGGGAAATCAAAGGAAGCATACTAGTGTCATTGACCACCTAGGTAGTAACTCAATGCATCTAAAAGCTAGGGATGAAGAGATGGAGCTAGGGAGTTATACTTGAGACATATTGTAGCCGATGCTGATCTCCGTTCACCGGGGTTGCATAGAGAGGCGCCCGGCCTGTAGAAGCAGCAACAACTAGTAAATAAGATAAGAAAGTGACAACAAGTAGTATCAACACCTAGAAAATCAGCAAATCAGCAGCTAGAGCACCACAACACAAGATGCAGCAGTACAAATAGTAAAGCGCCACTAGCACCTGTAGCATATGATTAGAAGGTATGAGGTAAACTAGAAACACTATGAGCTCCTCGTCACTTTTTCTTAATTAAGCACCAACATATCATGGCAAAACATGTTATTAAAGGAATAGTCATTGACAAGTTGAAACTATACCCTGATTATGCTTAAACAACAACCACCCACATAGGAAAAAGAATCGCAGGTAACAAGATTTGGAGACATGGACATGCCATAAATTTATGCTTATGCACAAAAAACCAATGCACCATCAAAACAAATATTTAGTAATCACATAAAAACTCACCAAAAAGTATTTGTAATAACTAGACATACTAAAATAAACCACCAATACTTAGTCATTTATAACTAATCATACATAATAGGAATACATCCACAACACGAGTCTATGCTATTGATCAAGCAGCACATTCATTAGTCCATTCATCACAACACAAAGAGGGTGGTTGTAGGCGAGGCTAGCAAGAACGGTGAATAAGCGAGCGCTACTTCTGCAGCGGCGACTACGGCAGGCTGTCAGCGTCAAAACCGACCAACTACTCACCCGACGGCATGCAGCCGCGCTTACAACTACGCCAGCTCCACCTTAACATGCTCGCAAAGGTCTCAGGTTTGATAGTAGATAAGTCCAAAACAAGAACAAAATTCAGTCAGAGGGTTTGGAAAAAAAATACCAGAAAATCAAGAAAGAGCATGCATCATATAATAAATCTATTCCCAAGTGCATCACCGCAGTGACACCAATAATTAAGGCACAAGCATACACATGAATAATCTATCGTAGTCATAATTAATAATTAATCATCGTGATGATGCTTTGAGCATAAATATGCAGAATTAAATATGTACACCCTAGCAACTAACTAGGAAGAGAACACTAAGACCGGATCATGCATGAAAAGTAATTTAATTTCTTAGCATATACCAAACAAAACCCATTCAATTCCTAAAAGATAAGATAAGACTAACAACACATACAAAATCCAGATTCTGAACCAGCACAAGTATGGCTACTCCTACACATCATAGTCTATAGCAGAGCAGAGCAATGCAGGGGAAAATCAAATGAACACATACTAGTGGCAGTGCCTAACTAGGCAACTCAATGCATCTAAAAGCTATAAAACGCCACATGATCATAACAGAAGTAGTAAGCCCAACTGAGCTATAGAGTTAAACCTGAGAACAATTGTAGCCGATCTCGGTGCACCGGGGTTGCACGGAAAGGCACCATGTTGCCGGCAAGCGAGACCACCACTAGTCTACGACCATGCCTTCGGAGCAAAAGACCATCACTGGTTCCAGGGGTGCATCAAAGGCTTGGGAGGACGTTCCAGCAGCCGGAGCTCAACTGAGCGACAAACCCCAGATTCTGGTATGCAGCGCGTAGACACCAAAATTCATGACCACGAATAGCTGCAGTGCATTTGCAAACAAACCTTAGTGAAAACTGAAACATAAATGACTAGTGGATTGTATGACCAAAAAAATAATATAAGATAGTATGCAAGCACTATGACGGTCCAAATTCGTTTGCTTATATAGCAATCTATCTATGCATAACCAGGAAAATAAATACAGGATAATGTACGTATAGGTTTCAACACTACAGCCTACGCATAACAAGCAGCTAATCGTCAAAAAGTGGAGTGCATTATTTCATGGAATCTACTCCCCAATGCACACAATGAACAAGTTTTTTTTGAGTGCATTTGATTTCCATCTTCCATACATGAATGTTTTGATCTAAGGCCTACACATTCAGTTCAACAGAAAAATTCAATTTTAAGCAAGACTACATGCAGGAAGAGGAGATAGGGCATCACAAGACATTATCACAACATATAAACAATATTTATTCAAATTAACAACCAGATTTCACAGCAGGCAACAGTTGTCTAACATTTACATCATAGCTATTCATGTTACTAACAGATGGTGGAAACAAAATTCACTTGAGAATATGACAAAGTGGGCCAACAGATGGCAGCAAACAAGTGACCACAAGTAAAGTCATTCCACATCAATAGCTCAATCTGTAGTTGAGCAAGAGGCCTATTAATCGAGAGCGCATCAGCCTCTTATGGAATGCCCAAAAGTCTTAGTGCAGATCAGAGTAGAGAAAATATATGTTTGACAACCCGGATCCCAAAGAAACTAAGGCAAAGTGAAAGCTCAATCACAGTTCATCCTACAAGATAATGGCACTCGCATTTCCTTTCAGAACCTGGTTTTACATTTTCATTATCCTTGCCTTTTAGAATTTGAGGGATTTCATGCAATGCTAAGCTTAGTTCTAGTAAAGCATCAAACCTAGTTTGGGAATCCCAGTAATTGAACTTCAACCAACCAAATGTATAAGACTAATGTTAATTAGTTAAAGAGTAGAGGAGAATCACTGAGAGAACATACCATCAACTCTATAAAAATTATAAAAAGCCAATGGTGATGATCGAACTCCTAGTTTTGTTTCCAGGACTTACTGTCAGTTATCAAGAAGTACTTTGCTAGTAGATGTGTCCACTGGATCCCAGGCATGCTGTTCTCTAAGCTAATTATTTTAATTTTTCATAAAAATCTTATGAACCAATTAAACAAACATCAATCATCCAATTACAATTAACTTTATCCTCCACCTTGTACAATAGTGAGAGACTAGCTGAAATGCCAAGAAATCCATATTACTATCTGCAGATGAATGCTGAACCGGACAACTGTCATATCTTGAGGGGCTCAGTGTCAAGATGCAGGTGCCTTTTAAAATAAAAACACACTAAAGCGATGATCCGAGATTATCATACATGACTTGGTAAGTACTACTCATTATAGACAGAAGTGACTTGCTGCATACTTTCGTTCAGCAAATCCTACCCCTCTCTTCATGAGACATAGTAGAAATAAAACGTGAAAGCATTGCACTTGAGTTTGTAGATAATTAAAATTTCCTATTACACAAATAAACAACGTTTTAGTATGCCTAGGCCCTAGCAACTCCATAGTCCATGGATAGTACACTCGTTTTCTTCCCATTCAACATTGTTTGAGTCCATACTTCAAAACAAGTTACAAGGTGCAACAGCAAAGGTTTATGGAGCTCACCGGGTAGCAGATGGCTGGGGAGGTGACCAGCAGCAGCATGCCGGTGAGGTGGCCAGCGGCAGGAGCTCGAGGACGTCGCCGGTGAGCTAGGTGGCCAGCGGAAGCAGTAGCTCTGGGCTGGCGACCACCATCTCTTCGTCCACTCCTTGCACCACGGCGAGCTCCTCCCGCCTGGCGCGGTCGCAGGCCGTCACCGGCAACCACGCCCGGCGACTTGGCTCCCGTCGGTGGGTGGCGAGCCTGGAGACTGGATGGAATGTGGAGATGGGATGGAGGGGGAGACTAGCAAGAGATGGGGAACTAGGAGGAGGACCGGCCGGAGCTGGAGGAACCACTCGGCGGCGCCAGCAAGACGGAATCCTACTCGTCTAGAGTTCAGTGGGAGGGCTGCAGATCGAAGGATCCACGCCGTGGGTTCAGTGGAGGAGGAAGATCTGGTTTTCGGACGGAGGTCAGCGGCGCAAGGCCTTGCCGGAGACGGCCGGAATCGGCCTGACGGTGGCGGCGCAAAGGGGGTCGAACGAGAGCTGTGGAGGAGAGACGAAGCGTGGAGTGAGGAATCCTCGGGAGTCGGGACTATACGTCTTTTCAATTTGGTTCATTTCTCCAAAATTGCATCTCCGCGTCTGTGCCTAACTAAATCGACCGTGGGTTGCGATGAGAGCAATTAATCCACATTGCTTTACTTGCATGCGTAAAGACTAATACTCCTATGCCGAAAGTATATGTCACTTCACATAATTTAGCTAACAAAAGGCTGGTTATATGTCACTAAAATTATATCATTGAAAAGTATAACTAATATTTTGTTTACTAAATTACTAGTATAAATTTTATCTCGAAATGCATAATAGCCTAGTAAACCTGTATGGAGAGGTAGCTTATATTTAACCGCCATTTTTTAGTACAATATGCGCGCACAAAATCCTGTCGAACAATGGGATGTGTTGCATTGGATTACACCTGGGCAAAACTCGGGCCAGGCCGGGTTTTGGGCCAAGCCCAAAACTAAAATTTCAAATCCGAACCCATCCCGGCCCGACCGTTGGGCCTATAAATCGAGCCCGAACCCGGCCTGAACTGGCAAAAGCCCGACCCAGGCCGGGCGGCCTGAACCTTGCCTAATTCGCAAGAACTGCAAGCCCGAGCCCGGCCCGACCCGACGTTCGAGCTCAAAATCAAGCCCGAGCCCGGCCCGATGTTCGAGCTCAAAATCAAGCCCGAGCCCGGCCCGATGTTCGAGCTCAAAATCAAGCCCGAGCCCGGCCCGACCTGGCCTGACCCGGGATTTTCGGGCCGGGTCCTCCGGGTCGGGCTGCCCATGCCCAGCTGTACATTGGAGTGCGTCAGCTCTAACCGAGACTGTTAAAGCATGAGCCTCGGTTATACCTGTCCATGGCCAACTCGGCCCGAATTTCCTGGGCCGGGTCGAGGTAGTGCGAAACGATGAATTAAGGAAGAGGCCCGACTTGGTTTCGGGCTTTTTGGCCAGACTAGGCTATGGCCTAGTTTTTCGCCTCAGTTTTTCTTGGCCCAATCTGAAGCCCGACTCGGCTCGACGCGTGTCCAAGTATATCCTTAATGTAACGGCCCCCGTTGTCTACATGCGTGCCGCTGCTCTGACAACTTGGACATATCTTTAGGGGTAGAGGAATGCTGACCTAGGTACATCCCGATTGAACCCTACCACACATTAATGTGCCTGGACCATGAAACTAGATTCCAACTTAGTGAAAACCTACAAGAAACATCCATCAGCCATACTACCATAGAAAACATGGTTCCTAGGCCTTACAAAACTTGTTCCCCTATCTCATCCTCATGACCGAGGTCTTCATGTGGTAATGTGTACTATGAGGTAGAGCACTCGATCATGATCTGCATATGCTCTAATCAACTAAATAAAGTCAGTAGTGAATAAGTTTCACTCAAGACTAGCTTCTGCCCAACGCCATCACCTATGGCTCGATGCCTTCCTTGACATTGATGGTGATTTCATGTAAATTTACTTAAAAAGTGGTGATTTCATGTGAATTTTATCTTTGTTTGTATTTCAATAGGTAATAGGAATAGGAACATCCTCAAAAGAGACCAAGTCGTTCTTACAAGGGTTGGTTATGTGGCCTTAAAGTAGGAGTTTTGCGCCATAAGTCTAGATTTTACTGTAGGGTGGTACTCTTTGTGAACAAAGTGTCACTTCAGAGTTGCCATCTATTGGCATTTCCTCTTTACATCACCCTTCACATACCCTTAGTGGTTCCATGTGACTTTTCTAAAAAAAAAATTGTGTGTTATAATCGTTTATAGGAATATAAAAACCTCAAAAAAAAAAGGCCAAGCATTTACAAGAATTATGTCGGCGGGCACAAAGTGGAGCTTTGCACTATAACTCCATAGTCTTATATTATTTAAGAAAGTGTCACGTCGGAGTTGTGTATTTGATTTTCCTCTTTGAACCACCCGTCTATGCTCAAATAACGACACCATTAAAGAGGGGGGAGGTTTAAAATCCTTCCTCGCGCTCTTTTAGGTCAGACCCTATCCCATGGTGCACATGACGTCTACCGCACATCAATGCGTCCGGTGATCTTTTCGTGGAAGACTGTGAAGAGGATCGGGCTTCTCCTTCGTGGAGCTTGTGAAGTGGTTGTGGAGCTTGCCATGTCCGGAGTGGAGGAAAAGTTGGCCATAAGGGAAAGGCTTTTGCCCTTCGTGGTATTGTTGTTGTTGCACTTAGTTGAGCCTAGCATATTTAGGTTTTGTGCTTGTAAAATAAACGTTGGTCTAATTCCGCATTCGTACAAGTTAAATCCGTAATAGTTTTTAAAACGCATATTCACCCCATGTAGGCGATATCTCATCCTTTCATAAACACCTCTCATCTTCAACCGATGGACGAAACAAACAATGGTGCTAGCTAGAAACAAAATGAGTATCTATTTGATCGAAACAAGTTTCGGGTTTGCATTTATCGAAAAGAAACGGCGTGGAAATGGAATGCGCTTCGGGAGGAAGCAAGCTAATTTTGTGTTTGGAAGGAATTTATTGTATATATATTAGTGAACGGTGGAGTATACTATAATAATGATGAAACTGACACAGTATTTTCATGCATGGCTTGGGAGGTTATATGTCGGCAGAGTTTTGTTTTTATTTGCCACAATTGGGTAGGATGATGAGGTTCGTACAACAAGTTTGGGCTGAGTTTCATATACTCCCTCCGTCTATAAATAGATGTCTTAACTTTGTTAAAATTTAAATGTTTTCTAGACTTATTTTAGTATGTAGATACATTCAAATTTATCCTAAGTTGAGACATCATTTTATAAACGGAGGTTAGTAATATATTTTGACATGAGGTTGGTACAAATTGAAGTTAATACACTAGACTAGAAGCAGCAAAGAGTGGATTAGAAGGATGAGTTAATTAGGTAGAGGTTGTGGGCCAGCTATACACGTACACGTACATGTACGTGCAGTGTGATTTGGCCGGAACTTGCACGTGCACGATACACACGTGTGTTACGATGCAGTACAAAGAAATAAAAGGTAAGTCGGATCCATCGTGGAGTTTAGAATTTGTACGGCCAAGTGCACGTTAATGAGACGATTGAGGTAATCAACAAGAAAAAAAAATGTTGCAGCTACAGCCATGTGACAGTATCGTGGAGGCAAGGAATTGAACCAAAAGCCGTGTCGAAAAGAGAAAGAAATGACGTGGCCGTGGTGAAGGAATGTGTGGACATGGAAAAGGCCCCGCGCGCGGACGCTTCTTGGATTATTATTATTCCATTAATTAATAATCCGACTCCACCTAGGGAATGAATGAAGGATGAGAGCAAAACGAGGCGATTCATGCCGGCTGCCGGGCGTGCTTCTTCGATTCCAGCTAGCAGCCTAGCACCATGCGCATGCGCGAGGAGATAAAGGAAAAAAAAACACCGGCATTAATCGCGTGAGAAAAAAGTTTACTGGCTTTGTCATCGCGCGTGAGAAACGCGTTTACTGTTCCGGCGGCGACCGCATTTCTCTCTCTGGCGCAGCGCGTAATTAATTCCCGCGCCGGGTTCCCTCTTTTCGCGCTCCATTAATTAGTTAGCTGCAGCGCGGTGCGCTCTCTCGTTGCTGGTTGGTGCGAGAAAATACTTGGGCTGGTTGCTCACGGAGGCTCCCTCAGTTCCTCGCCCGACTCGCCGAGGATGGGGCTCGCATCGAATCCCGCATGCTCCTGGGCCGGGATCTGGACCGACGACCAGTTCCAGGCGTGGCCATGCGTGAGTGTGTGCGCGACGGGAAATAAAAAATAAAAAAACAAAGAAGCGGCGCGCGTGGGAGGGAATGCATCGACCGATCGACATTCTTTGCAGTTGGGTGCGCTGCGTGCGTGTCGGAGCTCCGGCCGGGAGGCCGCCCAGATCCATCACGTGCGTGCCTGCGGCGGAACACGGACCGGTTCTGGGACATCCGGTTCGACAAGGGAGTGCTCCACATACCGCGCATCCTCATCCACGACTCCACCAAGTCGCTCTTCCTCAACCTCATCGCCTTCGAGCAGTGCCACATGGACATCGCCACGCCGGGCGGCAACAACATCACCTCCTACGCCATCTTCATGGACAACCTCATCAACTCCGCCGAAGACGTCAAGTACCTCCACGACCGCGGCATCATCGAGCACTGGCTCGGCAGCGACGCCGAGGTCGCCGAGCTCTTCAACCGCCTCTGCCTCGAGGTCGTCTTCGACATCAACGACAGCTACCTCTCCGGCCTCTCCGACCAGGTCAACCGCTACTACGACTACAAGTGGAGCACCTGGGTCGCCAGCCTGCAGCACAACTACTTCACCAACCCGTGGGCCATCGTCTCCGTCGTCGCCGGCGTCTTCCTCCTCCTCCTCACCACGATGCAGACATTCTACAGCGCGTATAGCTACTACCGACCGTCAACCTAGCTCATCGCCGCCGAATCGGCAACGGAGTCAGATTCTCCAAAATCTGACCATTTTTTCTTGGCTTGCATTACAGTTTTGATTGGTTGTTTTGTCATATACTCTCATATCCCCTTTGAGTTGCATTGTTAATATATATATATATACTAGACTAGATCCTGTTGCTGGAAGAAGGATTTGATCACAAATTCATCTTCCAATTTGTACATTTAACGGACTTTGATGTTCAGATGGGCTGGGCAGCAAGATTTGTCATATACTCTCATATCCCCTTTGAGGACTTCAAACTCTATCAGCAGGGCTGGTCCGGCAAAATTGGGGGCTCAGTGTGAAAACTTAAAATGGGCCCTCATATCATAAGAAAAATGAAACTAATGGACAATTATAGTGTATACCGGCTTAGACTGGCGTTTAAACTGAAGAACTGCTTTTACCACATGTAGATTATATTGTAAAATTGTCTTAAAACCCATTTTAAGAGGAAACATATTTTAAAACCTGATCAGACCAACTGACTACCGGTCTGACCGTGATTACCTACGTCTAATGGTTTTCATAGATTTGAACTGTATGGGGTTTCAAAACTAGAACAAAGACTTAGCATGTAAAGATATGCCAACAAATACATGGCGAGGTAAAGGTATGTCAGCTTTGTGCACCGTCGATGGTCCCCATGAGTGAAGCAGCTTCCTTATTTTCTTTGCCGGTGAGGTCCTCGCAGATCTCGATGGTCACCGCCGCCACCTCTCGTGGTGAAGCCTGCATCTCTATCCATTTGGTGTCAATTCTTGTAGTAGTCAGCAACATAATGCTCCTACCGTAGTGCCATGTCTGCACGTAACTTGTATCATAAGTATCAGCATTATAGCATCAGTTGACAATGGACCCAAACATGAGCAAATCCCTTGGTTCAGTACTGACATCAGTTGGTGGTTCCAGAGAAGGTATTTCCGGGCAAATATAGTTTTGTTTTTTGTCAATAAAAATGGCCAAACTACAGAGCATTTTTGAATGCATATGCGTGTCATGAATACAGTGAACACTCGATTCATTTTTTTTCAAAAGATTGAGCACTTCAGAGGCTAGGAACGAAGTCACATGACAATGAAGTACCATGTTTTATTCCAACCATACAGCTATTGTAGAAGAATAAAGCTCCAATCCAATTACATGCTTCATAACATCTGGCATGGCAAAATAATTAATCATACTACTTAGCATTCACTTCAAGACATATAGGATATGTAGATTGCGTTCAATTCTTTAGCGACTTCTCGCATATTCATTCGCTCATTTGGGGACTCGCTTGCGCAAGAAAGAGCCACTTTCAGCAGTGACAGCAGGCAAAGGTGGACTTCATTTTCTTCTTCCAGGTTAGCTCGAGAACAGTCCTGGCATTCTTCCACGAGATAAGCATCAAGGATACCAAGTATCTGATCGGGAAAGTTCCTTCTAACGAAGTTCACGATACTAAGCCCGTCGCAGAACATAGGATCAGTTGGCCTTCTTCCTGTTAGCATCTCCAGAAGTACTACCCCGAAGCTGTACACGTCTCCAGATGTTGATAGGTAGCTACCTCCGGCGTACTCTGAATACCAGGTAAAATGTGCAACATAAGTTATTGTTCACATAAATACCCATTTCGGTACCGCATAAGAAAATTTGCAAGAAGAAACATATTTGTTACCTGGAGCAATATATCCAATAGTCCCCTTCAAAGTTATTGTACCAATTGAACTCGAATCCCCAGCAGGTGCTGACTTGGATTTCATGTAGAACCTTGCAATGCCGAAGTCTCCCAAATGAGCTGTCATATCGTAATCTAGGAGGATATTGCTGGGCTTCAAATCACAGTGAATAATAGGGCTCTCACAGTCATGGTGTATGTATTGCAATGCATCAGCTATATCAACAGCTATTTTCATTCTTCGAGATAGGTCTAGTTGATTTCGGGCATTTCTATCTCCTGCCAGGTGCAGCCAAGTATCCAAGTTGCCATTGGGCATGAACTCGTACACTAGAGCTTTGAAATCATTGCCTCGATTATCAACTGTTGAGCATGCGGTCAGAATTGGAAGAAGATTCCGGTGCCGAATGTTTCTCAGCGCTTTACATTCTGAGACAAAACTCTTATCCGCACCTTGCATGTCAAGGTCAAAAACTTTCACAGCCACAATCATGTGATCTTGGGTTAGCCTTCCTCTGTATACTAAACCGCAGCTTCCTCTCCCAATCAAATTAGACTGTGCGAAGTTTTCTGTGGCTTGTGCTAGATCCTTATAAGAAACTTTAAAGAATCGTTCATCCGAAGAAGGCAATGATAACTGCATCCTTAACATTCTCTTTCTGAAGAAGGTAAAGTAGACCAGCAATATGAGTGATATGATGCCTAATACGGGGACCAATACTATGACCAAATAGTGTTGCCATCTAGATCTTCTCTGAGAAACAGTGGGGCAGGAAGGCATATGTAGATCCACTACACCTCCACAAAGCCTCAGATTTCCTTTAAGCGAAATGGCTGACGTATTTTTGAATACTCCATTTATTGGTACTTCTCCTTCAAGATGATTGTCAGACAGATCCAACTGGGTGAGAAGTTGAAGTTCGCTTAGAACAATTGGGATAGAGCCTGAGAGGTTGTTATGTGAAAGGTTGAGCACAATCAAGCTGCTAAGACTTCCCAGAGATATGGGAATGCTTCCTGAGAGAAAGTTCCAGCCCATGTTGACGGCTTGCAATTGCTGGCATGTGCGCAAAGTAGGAGGAATTTCCCCGGTAAGTTTGTTGGATGAAAGATCTAGATAGTTGAGTTGTTGAAGATTACTGATGTACGGAATTTGGCCTTCTAGACTGTTGTGGGATAATGCACATTGACTAATTGTGGCTACTCTAAAAATCTCTTGTGGTATATGGTTTTGAAGATTGTTATAACTGAGGTCTAATAATGATAGTTGCTGAAGGTTCTCAAAACTTGATGGTATGGGACCGTGGAACTGGTTATTTGCTAGGAACAGTTCAGACAACTGGGAGTTATTGCCAATTGAACTTGGAATCTGCCCTGTAAAGTTGTTCTGTTGAAGATACAACCCTTGTAAACTAGAAAGATTTCCAATCCACCCATCAATCGGACCAGTAAAATTGTTCTCTTCTAGTCCTAGTTTAGTTAGTCTATGGAGATTTCCTATGCTTGATGGAACTAATCCATATAGCATGTTTCTTGCAAACACGAGATTGTCAAGATTAGATGAAAGGTTGCCGACAGAATTTGGCAAGACTCCTTGTAGCCGATTTCCATAGATTGAAAGCATCTCTAGAAGAGTACAGTTGCTCAATGCGTCCAAGAATTCCCAGCTTCGACTGTCATTTGCTTCAAGACTATTTCCATCGAGACCTAGCTTATTGAGCTTCCAAAGTTTACCAAGAGAAGGTGGGATTTGTCCTCTAAACCCACTATTATATAACAAGGATATGTGCTCTAGCTCAGATGAATTGCCTAATGAGTCTGGGATAAGACCATCCAGCATGTTACCACCCAAGAAAAGAAGTTGAAGGTTAGGGAGAGCATCACCCATGTTAGATGGTAGAGAGCCAACTAGCATATTAACCTCCAAGGCTATTTGATTCAGCAGAGAAAGATTAAAGACGGCCTCTGGGATTCTACCCGATAGCTTGTTTTCACCAAGGAGTAAGTTTGACATCTTGGATAATTTCCCAAACTCATCAGGAATGGTTCCCTCGAGGTGGTTATACATCAGAATAATATGTTCTAGAGAAGTGATATTACCAAGGCCTGGTGGGATGTCCCCGGTAAGACCATTGTAGGGAAGCCACAAACGTGTCGGATTGGAGAGAAGGGCTATTTCTGCAGGGATTTCACCCACCAATAAGTTCCTAGAGAGGTCCAACACCCTTAAGGCTGGAGCAGTTTGTGAGTGTCACTGGAATACTCCCCTGCAGTGAGTTGTAACTCAGGTCAAGAAACATCAGCTCTTGCGAGGCGGCCAAGATGAGGTATCGACCGAGAGAACTTACTTCCAGAGAGGTTAAGAGAAGCAAGATATGACATGTTTCCAAGGGAAGGAGAGATTTTCCCAACCAAACCCTGCTCGGGTAGGTCCGGCGCCTCAACGCGATCAGGTTGTGTGAGGCTGCACTTCACGCCCTGCCAGTTGCAGAAGTGGGTACTGGTGTTCCATGAGCTCAAGGCTCCTTTCGGATCGTCGGTGATGGCGCGCTTGAAATGAAGGAGCGACAGCATATCCGTATCGTTCCCAAGGAGGACGGTGCAAACACTTGCTCCCAGCTCCATAAGACAATAGCAACAGCGCCAATACTATGAGCACAGAGAGTTCCATGGCATATCTTTATGGCTCACTGCTTTGTATGGCAAAATTGGAGTTTAACTCTGCATGATTCGCTTATAACAAGATCTGAAAGAAGCGAAGTAAGGTAAATGAAAGTTGAGGAAAGTATCCATGAAGAAGAGAAGAAGCAGTGCACCTCACCCAGCCACATCTTATTGACTTCAGTGGAGATGAGTGTTGTCGTTCACACTTCGGCGAGTAATTAAGTAGCTCGGAGACTGAGTTGGCGTTACAGAGCATCCACCGTTTAATTTTCATGCTTACATTGACAGCTTTGACTCCTTCACAAATATATTCTACTACGGTACTGCCGGCCAGCCTAATTTGTTTTAAGCAAACTCAGGCATGTATGCATGGTATATCCCCATCCCTTGTCGCTTGTACACTTTGTTTGGAACACCACGAGCTTTGCAACAGTAAACCTTGATGATGTGATGCCGTATAGTTCAAAATAAGGGTTTATAACAAGATCTGAAAGAAGCGAAGTAAGGTAAATGAAAGTTGAGGAAAGTATCCATGAAGAAGAGAAGAAGCAGTGCACCTCACCCAGCCACATCTTATTGACTTCAGTGGAGATGAGTATTGTCGTTCACACTTCGGCGAGTAATTAAGTAGCTCGGAGACTGAGTTGGCGTTACAGAGCATCCACCGTTTAATTGTCATGCTTACATTGACAACTTTGACTTCTTCACAAATATATTCTACTACGGTACTGCCGGCCAGCCTAATTTGTTTTAAGCAAACTCAGCCATGTATGCATGGCATATCCCCATCCCTTGTCGCTTGTACACTTTATTTGGAACACCACGAGCTTTGCAACAGTAACCTTGATGATGTGATGCCGTATAGTTCAAATAAAGGGTTTATATAAGTGCACTATGCAGTACTTCTGAACATCTCAAGTACCGTATTTTAGTGTATTTCTACTTATTTATATGTTTCAGAATGCGTGTGGGCTGTGTACTGAAACTCGGCGCAAACTGCAGAGGCCAGGGGATCAATAAAATCTAAAACAAACCGTGTCCTAATATTGACCTCTTCAGGGGCTCTGGGATTCTACGATGCGCACGCGTGGAGTCAGAATTCCCCAACTTTCAACTTGAATTTAAGAAGCTCTCGGTCAATATAAAATCCATCATTTTCAACTCGATTTGTAGAAGAAAAAATCGCACCTCGGATTTTATAGGGTGCGGCGGCGCCATCACCAGCGACGGAGAAGAAGGTTGCGACGCCCTAACCGTCGACGGAGACGGAAGTGGTCATCGCCATCAGCGGCCAGATGCGCCGTCGCCGGGCCAGCGGGAAGGGAGTTGGGGGTCGCTGGGCTGGCGGTGCCGCTCTGCCACCAGCCCTTCCGAACATCGTGGACCAAACCTGCGTTCATCCGCAAGTGCTTCTGCTGGTTCGCTCGAAGCCTCGTCGTGGAGGATTTTTTTTTTTTTAGAAATTCGTGGACGATTAGGGCATCTCCAATACGCAAAATGACCGGGCAATCCGTGGAAACGCAAATCTGGCCTAAATATGCGTCAGGTTTGCGTCTCCGCGGACGCTCCGCGTCGCGGAAACTGTCCGCGTTGGGTGCATCCGGGTCCAGTCGGCATTGAGTAGGTAAAAAAAAAAGATTTTTTTCATTACTATTGATTGTCAAAAGGACCATCTTTACAGAGATGATTAGTCAAGTTAACCTAAAACTACAACGACCGTACCTACTCGTCGTCGCGCGGCCTACACCGGCCTCGGTAACTCGCAGTCGCGGCCTACTACTGGCCGCCGGAAGGGCCGGCGCTGTCGTCGAAGCGGGAGCGCTTCGCGCACTCCGCGCGCCGCGCACGCCGCACATGGAACACCTCGCCCTGCCGCATGCGGCGTTCGAGGGCCTCGGCCAAGGAGTTGTCCCACAGGGACGCCGCCTGGGCCGCCGCCACCTCCGCCGCCTCCTCCGCCGCCGCCTGGGCTGCCGCCACCTCCACCGCCTCCTTCGCCACCGCCTGGGCCGCCGCCGCCTCCTCGTTCGCCTGGGCCGCCGCCTGCAACCCCGCCAGCTGGGCGACGAAACGGGCCCTGTCCCTAGCCGCCTCAGCCACCACTTCGTCCCTGGCGGCGATGGCGACCGCCAGCTCCCGGTTCTCCTGCTCGACCCGCGCGGGAGAAGGGCCCCTACGTTGGAGCGAGTCCAGGTCGGAGCACATTAACCCCCGAGCCATGGCGGACCGCCGGAGGGGCCGCCCGCGCCTCCGCGAGCTCGGCCCTGGCGTCGGAGAGCTCGGCCATGGCGTTGGCGATCTCCGCCCTGGTCGCCGCGAGGCGCCCTTCCGCGCGCTCTACCGCCTCCGCCGCCGCCTCCTCCAGGTCCAGCTGCTGGGCCTCAACACCGGCGGCGACTACCTCCTCCTGCTCCTCCGGGTGGCGGTGGCGGCACATCTGAACAACGTGCTCCCAACTAAGGCTCTGCCCGGCCATGAATGGATTAGCTTGAGGTGTGCCCGTCGCCACCGCCGGTGTCCACCATATATAGCCACGACGGGGCGGGAAACGACGTTGGCGCGCATGTCGTTTCCCGCGCGCGCGAAACGCCGGCAAAACTTGCCATATAGAACGACGTCGTCGCGCGGGAACAGTTAATCACCGGCGGCAGTCCTCGACGGGACGTAAAACGCCATTAGCGAGCTTGACGATGTCCCCGCTAAAAAATGCGTCCGCACCGCTGGAGGTACCCCAGACGCAAACGGTCACCCTGGGCCACGTCCGCGGGCCGACGCAAACGGACATTTCGGACGTCCGAAATGCGTCGGCCCGCTGGAGATGCCCTTAGCTGAAGGGCCAAAACATCCACGGTATGGAGAAGGGAACGACTGACCGAAAGACATCACCGGGAAACGGGTCGGATGCGGATGTCAATTGCATAGTTCCCTTTCCATATCTACTTTTATATTTTAAAAATAAATAAAAATGCGAATATAGGTATTGTCGAGTATAAATTTGAAGTGGATTTTACTCAGATACTAATACTTTTTCTTTTCAATTCGGAGCGAATACGGAAAAAATAGAATCATGTCATGTATGTAGTAATAAGTTAACTATAGAATGGTAGAAAGATAAATATATTGATATAATGCAAGTAGTTTAAGTTCTATCACATAAAAGAACATTTGACCGATTTGTTAGTTTTTCTAGGTTAGGTAATTGGTATTTTGGAAACGAATTACTAAATTAGCCCACATAATCTTATTTGGATACGGATATATCCATTTCCATATCCATATATGATGCAAAATTCAATACCACATTTGTATTTGTATTTGTAAAATCCTTATGGTACCATATCCATTTTCAGGGATGTCAGACATATTACCACTTCCATTTTTAGTATCACGTATAGGAATGTGGGATAGTACGGATTATCCACTAACAATTTTCACCCCTAGGGTATCTGCTCTTAGGTGGGCTTTCTGAGTGATTGCTACATGAAAGGTGCGGAAGAGGACGGGCATGCACACACATTCAAAATCTTTTGAAAGCTGCGAACACCGTAGAGAATAACACCTTTGCACGATCCAAACTATTCCATCATTTGGTGTAAGGTTATTTGATTGGCATGCCTAACTTTTCTTTCATTTGACGATTGTCCTTCTTAATGTAATTTTCCCCAATATTCACAGCCAATTGATGTTCGCTACTTTCTTCGTCATTGAACCCACATGAAAAGACCGAAGTGGGCCTTTCTCTTAGTATTCCTTCCCTTCGGCCCTAGGTTTATTGTGATCCTAACCCCAAGTCCCTCATGTTGTTCCACCTCATCAATTGAGTGTGGTGGATGGCAATGTAGAGTGTTGTTGGTGGCTAAGGCAGTGTACTCTAACCATAGGTGGTGAGATGCCGATGGATGAGGGAAGGGGCTATACATGTGAGAAGGAAGGAGAACTAGGGAGTGGTGGAGCCATGCACACCTTAAGGTGTGGGCCCATATTTACATCGCACTCTCTTACACATTTGTACTAACTTCATATAAAAAGGGTTAACTCAACTGTTACACAAAGGGTATATATGATGGTCAATGTCTATTTAAACTCTCAACGTGGGACTAGTCCAAACACATAACTCCACTTGGCCCACATGGGACTTCGCTGACAAGTCGGGGTATTACAAAATTGGTCCATCCATGCATGCTCGCTGCTGCTCCAGTTGCCCACGCTATTTAGAAACATACTTTCATTTGCTCCAATGCCTTTACGCGTGCACTAATGATGGCATAGAGCTGGTTGAAAGGTTTGATATAGCGTATAAGGGTCGTAGTTGATCCATGATAAGTTAGTTGTGCATGTACCACCTTGTCTTAATGTTCTTAGGTTTGCACTAAAATCATCTCTTTGTCGAGGAGAAGAAGGAAACATGAATGAGAAAAGGGAGAAAAGGATCATTGCTTGTGAGCCTTGGTTCGTGAGCGACCCTATTGGTAGACAAAAGGAGGGTGCAAAATTTGATAGAATAAAACAAACTCAGACTAGCAAAGTTCTAGAAAGGTGGAGAAAAGATTAATCCTCCTGCTGGTTTAAGTTTCAATATAGAGGATGCACATTATGACAATCACCTACATAAGTAATTCTCACACGAGTGAGAAAACTAATATTAAGTTACTTGGTGGGTTCGTTCAATTCAAAGAAATTTTACAACATTTTTTGACGATTACATGAGTGACCACGAGCCGATTTGTGGCCAGCGATGCCAAATCGGATAGATCGGGGCCACCATGGAGGGAAGGTAGAAATTAAGTTTTTTTCCATGATTCTTTGATGTTGAATACGTGCATCCAAAATGCTATAGTCATATGTGTTTTGTTGCGAACACATAGACAAGATGCTGCCAGGATTATGGGTGTGCTACAAGTTTGTTTTTTCTTAGACATTTTGATGTTGCGTGCGTGTGTATAAAATGTTACAAATGCATGTTGTGTTTTGCTGCAAAAAAACAGAAACACGATGCTACAATAATTATGGGTGTTGCCATATTTTTTGCTTAAATTTCGTAGAGGTTCTCGTGAGGTGCTACAAACATTGACCTCCCATGTTGCAAAAGGTTTCCCACTTCTTTAGTGTATTTTGCTAGGACATTCCAGTTTTGCCGCGAGTAGCAAAAATTTGTTGCATAACATTTTTGTTGTATTACTATTTGGAAATGTTGTGATTCTCTTTTTTCATGGTTTGTAACATGTTTTGGATTTATTTTTACTAGAATATTGTAATAGTGCACTTCTCCTAGGCAAGAAAGTGCATCGGATGACTGATAACCCACAAGTATAGGGGATCGCAGCAGTCTTCGTGGGTAGTAAAACCCAATTTATTGATTCGACACAAGGGGAGACAAAGAATACTTGAAAGCCTTAACAGCGGAGTTGTCAATTCAGCTGCACACTGGAAACACACTTGCTCGCAAGAGTTTATCGATAGTAACGAGTTTTATAGCGATAGCGAGTAGTGAAATAACGACGACGGAAGTAACGAGAGACAGCGGTAGTGATTATAGTAAACGAGCGAGGATTAAAATACGTAGGCACGGGGACGGATAACGGGCGTTGCATGGATGAGAGAAACTCATGTAACAATCAAGTAGGGCATTTGCAGATAATAATAAAACGGTGTCCAAGTACAAAGCAATCAATAGGCATGTGTTCCAATTATAGTCGTACGTGCTCGCAATGAGAAACATGCACAACATCTTTTGTCCTACCAGCCGGTGGCAGCCGGGCCTCAAGGGAATCTTCTGGATATTAAGGTACTCCTTTTAATAGAGTACCGGAGCAAAGCATTAACACTCCGTGAACACATGTGATCCTCACATCACTACCATCCCCTCCGGTTGTCCCGATTTCGTCACTTCGGGGCCATTGGTTCCGGACGACGACATGTGTATACAACTTGCAGGTAAGACCATAAACAATGAATATCATGATGAAATAATAACATTTTTAGATCTGAGATCATGGCACTCGGGCCCTAGTGACAAGCATTAAGCATAACAAGTTGCAACAATATCATCAAAGTACCAATTACGGACACTAGGCACTATGCCCTAACAATCTTATACTATTACATGACCAATCTCATCCAATCCCTACCATCCCCTTCGGCCTACAGCGGGGGAATTACTCACACATGGATGGGGGAAACATGGTTGGTCGATGGAGAGGCGTCGGTGGTGATGGTGGCGATGATCTCCTCCAATTCCCGTCCGGCGGAGTGCCGGAACGGAGACTTCTGGCTCCCGAGACGAAGTTTCGCGATGTGGCGGCGTTCTGGAGGGTTTCTGGCGACTTCGAATTTTTTCCGTGCGTTTTTAGGTCGAAGGCAATAAGTAGTCCGAAAGAGGGCGTCGGGGGCCAGCCGAGGCCGCCACACACTAGGGCCGCGCGGGCCCCTCCTGGGCGCGCCGGCCTAGTGTGTGGGGCCCTCGGGCCCCCACCGGCTCGCCCTTACGGCTCCGCCAATATTCGGGAAAATAGGACCTTCGCATAAATTATGAGGATTTTCCCGAAAGTTGGATTTACTGCACAAAAACGAGACACCGAACGGTTCTGTCGAAAACAGCGTTAGTCCGTGTTAGTTGCATCCAAAATACACAAATTAGAGGCAAAACAATAGCAAAAGTGTTCGGGAAAGTAGATACGTTTTGGACGTATCAACTCCCCCAAGCTTAGCTTATTGCTTGTCCTCAAGCAATTCGATTAACAAGCGAGCGATAAAAGAACTTTCACGAACACATTTGTTCATATGATGTAAATATTCTCATGCTATGGCTAACACTTAGGCGAGTTCATAATAAGATACATGCAAATAAGATCATCTAATAGCTATGTCAATCATGGAAAGGTACCAAAAATTAATAATAAGCATCATGAATCATGTATATAAGCGAGGATTGCAATGTTCATAAAAGAGTATGATAGAGTGGTATCTCGCTTGCCCATATTTGATCGACAAAACATAAATGCTCGGGCACCTCCGAAGTTCATAGAAAGACTAGAAATAGTGATTGTCAAAGATAAAAGCATCAAAGTTATACCACAATTAATCATATTTTGGGACAAGCATATTATACTAAGAATGACGAGTTGTGCTCTCAAGAAAGTGCTCAAAGAAAGGATGGAGACTCAATGTAAAAGTAAAAGATTGACCCTTCGCAGAGGGAAGCGAGGGATTAACATGTGCTAGAGCTTTTCATTTGTAAAACAAGAGTAAAATTATTTTGAGAGGTGTTTGTTGTTGTCAACGAATGATAATGGGTACTCTAACTACCTTGTCAACCAGACTTTCAAGAGCGGCTCCCATGAAGGACGTTAGTTCTACCAGCAAGGTAAATCATCCCTCTTCTCTTTTGTTTACACACGTACTTTAGTTTTATTATGGATGACACTCCCCCAACCTTTGCTTACACAAGCCATGGCTAACCGAATCCTCGGGTGCCTTCCATCAATCACATACCATGGAGGAGTGTCTATTTGCAATTTAAGTTGCTTACCGATAAATCGAGGGCAAAACATGTGAAGAGAATTATTAATGAAAGTTGATTAATTGGGGCTGGGAACCCCGTTGCCCGCTCTTTTTGCAAAATTATTGGATAAGCGGATGTGCCACTAGTCCATTATGAAAGTCTGTCAAGAGTAAATGACAATATTGAATGATAAACACCACATATTTCCTCATGAGCTATAAAACATTAACACAAATTGAGAAGCATTTTGAAGGTTTAAAGGTAGCACATGAGAATTTACTTGGAATGGTTTGAAATGCCATGCATAGGTATTTATGGTGGACACTATGGAATAACTTGGTTTTCATTTGTTTGGAAGCACGAGCAACGTTCCCGCTCAGTACAAGTGAAGGCTAGCAATAGACTGGGAAGCGACAATCAAGAGAGCAGTAACTGTCATAATCATGCTTGTGACAAAATAAATTAAGCGAGGCATAAAAGTGATACAAGAATTCGGAAGCAATGTAAATCATCGAGGCTTAATTGACTTTTGTTCAGTCATATGCATGCGTGAGCATGTGCCAAGTTTAATTCAAACGAATTATTCAGAGGAGGATACCACAATATCATACCTATTTATGAATAAAACAATGCAAGCAAACATCCATGACATGCTACTCATATTAATAAATTGGAGCTAAACATGAGAGATCATGAACTACTAGACTTTCTTAAATGACATATACCTCACATGGACCAACTAAGCATGCTCACATGGATGAGTATATGTACAAAAATGAAAACAAATAGAGTTCATACCAGCCTCTCACCACAATCAGATCGTCGAATATCGTCATTATTGCCTTTCACTTGTGTAGCTTGGATAATATGAAATGAAAACCACGCTCCAGCCACCAAAGACCATTGAACTCATAAAGAACTTTACAAAACCAAAGAAGAACAGCAAATATTTTTGGTGTTTTCGAATTTGGAAGCAAGAACAAAAGGAAACAAGCAAACAAAGCAAAATCTTTTTGGATTTTCTTATAGCAAACCAACGATAGCAAATAAAGCAAGATAAAAGCAAGAAACTGTTATCACCAGAATTTGACCGGATCAGAGGTGGGCCGCGATTAAGATGGGCTTGAAGAATATACACGGAAGATATACATGAATCGGCCTTGTATACAAAGTTTGGGCTAGTTTGCCCGTGTATCTGTAAATATAGTAGGATACGTGTCGGTTAGATAGAATTTGGCTCGTGCACGGTTGGGATTATTCCCACGTTAGAAAGTCTACGGACGATAAATATGTATCTAGGGTTATTGAGAAAAACAACAATCACGTTCATCACAAACCAATCTAGGCGCATCGCCAACCCCTTGTTTCGAGGGTTTCTTCCGGGTAAGCATCATGCTGCCTAGATCGCATCTTGCGATCTAGGCAGTATACGTTTATTCGTTGTTTATGCGTTGCTCGTGCTGAAGCTTTGTTGATGGCGAGCAACGTAGTTATCATAGATGTGTTAGGGTTAGCATTGTTTCATCGTGTCACATGCTTTTGTCCATGCAACCCTTAGACGTCTAGCCGCCCTTACACCTATCTTAGGTGTAAGGGCGGCACCTCGCTTGATCATTGTTTAGTAGATCCGATCCGTTATGATTGCTCCTTGTTCTTCAAGGATTAGTTTAATATCTGCATAGTTAGGCCTTGCAAACGGGTTGAAGGATCCAGTAGCACGTAGGGTGTAGTTTGCTGGCCCTAGATAAGATGTTCCGGGGATCAACTTCATGTTGGTTTTTAGGCCTTGTCTAGGGTTGGTTTATTATCACCGTGCGTGGCTGCCAGGCTCAATCACGCGTAGGATGTTCCGATTATGTGGTGAAAACCCTAAATCGTCGTGGGGCGTTTTAGCTTTATATTGACCAAGCAGGACCACCATGTGATCGTAGACCTCATACGAATCATGGGTGGATCGGCTCCTTGAGCCGATTCACAGGACAACCTGAGAGCCGATCGAGGCTCGTATTTAATGTTTACGTGTATGCCATGCAGGAAACTAAGCGAAGAAAATCCATCACCTTCCTGACCGGGTATAGGTCGGGTGGCACGCCCTTGCACCAAGCATCGGACGTGCGTGCCGAGGCTTTGCGGGCCGTCGCTCGAGGGACCAGGGCCAGCCGCAGTTCTGGGAGCCTCCCGGCTCTTCGTGTTGCCAGCCGCTACTCGCCGGTGGGTTTCGGACGCCAACACATTCTGGCACGCCAAGTGGGACGGTCTTTGACATCAACTTCATCGCCATCTACATCTGAGATGGCGGAAGGTACTCCAGTCACGTACGAAGATCTGACTGAGGAGCTCAAGAAGAAGTATGACGAGGTCAAAGCTATCCTCGAAGCCGACCTCATCGGCTCTTTCCGTAGGACCCGCTCACACGGCATTAGGTGGAAAGGGTTCTCACCTGAAGGCGCGCTCGATGGAGTGGACCTGTCTACCCCTTCAGAGGAACGCACCTGGTCTCTGCGTCAGGATATTAATTTCATGGTAGCTCATTCGCTGCACCGCCATTCTGAGAGCCTGGTGAACACTTTGGAGCGTGTCGCCCTTCGGGTGATCCAGGAAATCACGAGGCATCGGTACTCTCCGTCGGGACCTGCTCTAGGGACTCACCAAGGAGAGATACCACTCCGGTCCCGACCACCGCTGCCGTTCGCGTTGGCAGCACCGAAGTGCCGAGTTCACCGGCATTCGTCGTCTACAAGATCGGTGGTGACCCTAGTGATTACCAGTTCTTGTATGAGGCGCCTAAGGAGATCCCTCACGGGTACACGTGCACATACGTGCCGGATCGCAGATGACTCGGGCACTCACGAACCAGACCGCAACGGCGGGGACTTCGGAACGGCGAGGAGGAGCTTCCGGATCGGATCTTGAGAAGCGTACGTGGCTAGCTAAGTATGCCACTCCAACAAACCTCCAAAGCTCAACTCCTGCAGCCTAGCTCAGAGCTTGAGAAGCAAGCGTGGCTGGCTAAGTACGCCACTCCGGCGAATCTTCGGAGCTCGACTCCGCAGCCAGCACCGCGGATCGGATCAGTACAATCTTGAGAGACCGGTTCGGCATGGTGCCGAAAAGGAGGGCAATCGGCTATTCCAAGCCGTACCCCAACGAGTACGATTTGATCCCACTACCACCCAAATATCGGCTCCCTGAATTCTCCAAGTTTAGTGGGTCGGATGGTTCCAGTTCAATCGAGCATGTGAGCCGATATTTGGCGCAGCCGGGCACGATCTCAAGCATCGGATGAACTACGTGTGAGGTTCTTCGCACGGTCCCTCACAGGATCGGCTTTCGGGTGGTACACATCGCTGCCACCGGACTCAATCCGGACTTGGATGCAGTTGGAAGAACAGTTCCACATGCGGTATCACTCAGAGGCTTCCGAGGCTGGCATTGCCGATCTAGCACAAGTACGACAGAAGCGCGGAGAAACAGTGTCAGAATACATCCAGCGCTTCAGGACCGTTAGGAACCGATGCTATTCGGCTCGTTTGACTAAAAAAGAAGCAGTCGAGTTGGCGGTGGTGGGTCTCGCATCGCCAATCAAGGATATGGCTTCCCAAGCAGATTACCCTTCACTGGCGCATATGGTTCAGAAACTGTCATTATATGAACAGCGCCACCCAGAGTTGTACCAGGACAAGTTCAAGCGTGCGGTAGTCCTGGTTGAGGCAGAGGAAGGTGAAGGCTCTGCGGGAGATCAAGAGGTAGCAGTGGCTGAATGGACTCGGGGGGCAAGCCCCGTGTCCTGCAAGTGGGTCAAGCCACAAGGTCCTCCAAGAGGGTTTGACTTCGACGTAACCAAAGCTGAGCAAATTTTCGACCTCTTACTTAAGGAGAAGCAGCTAAAGGTACCCGAAGGCCACAAAATCCCCACGGCACAGGAGCTGAACGGAAAGCCATACTGCAAGTGGCATAACACGTTCACCCATACCACCAACGACTGCAGGGTGTGGCGTCGGCAGATCCAAATGGCGATAGAACAAGGGCGTCTAATTTTCAGCCAGTACGCCATGAAAGTCGACACACACCCTTTCCCCGCCGTTAACATGGTGGAATGCACTTACCCTGGGAGGTGCCAGCCAGGTTTCTCGTTCAGCATCAACATGGTAGGACCTGGGCACCACTCTGGTAAGGACAGAGACGAGGGCAGCCGCTCTCATAACAAGGACAAAGAGGAAGCCGTTCCACGCGATCGGCTCCGGCACGATGGCAAGCGCTACATCAGAGTGAGAAGTGAAGAATGTGCGATATCAGCGACCTCTCTCTGATCACCTCCTCAACAAATACGTGAGTCAATACGACCAACGCCGACGATACGATGACGATGACGAAAGAGATCGTCTGGCTAGTAGGGACGCCAGGAGACATCGTCGGCATGATCGCGACGAGGAGAGATATGAGCGCCATGCCAAGGAAAAGTCAAGAGAGCAAGACGACGTGGATAGGCACTCGGGACCTGTCCCTTCTTCGAGCACTCGCTGGGATTCAGGAATGAGCCGATTGCCTACAATCGGCAACCGCCCGTAATGTAGACGAAGAAGAAGGGTGCAGGAGACGTGTCAGTATTCAAACGTCTAGGGCCTCTCCCATCTCGGAACAAGCATGCTGAGTCGTCTCGGGTGGAAGATCTCGAGGAGTTAGAAGACGACGATGAAGAAGAAGAAGATAAGTACCACCGGCCAAGGTGGTGCCCTGATGGACTCAGCCGTTCCCAAAAGCGTAGGGTTCAGCGACTACGTGGTTTGGAGGAAGCCGAAAGGTTATACCTGCACACGTTAAGGAAGGCACGGCCTGGTCTGGCCGCGAAAATTCAGCGAACTCTGGACGAAGAAGGTCGACCACAAAAGAAAGAGTGGCGCCCCAAACAAAGGAAAGCCGATGATGAGACATCGGCTGGCACAAACATGGTGTTCATCCTTCCAGCGGAGTTTTGTGCTCCGAGATTAGACGAAGCACCTGTGGCACAACTTGACTGCGGCCCACGGCCGCTTATCTTTGAGAAGCCACGAGAAAGGAGCTACGGACACCTGAAGGCCCCGTACTTACGAGGTTATATCAATGGGCAGCCTCGTCAACAAGATGCTGGTGGACACCTGGAGCGGCAATCAACATTATGCCATACTCCATGCTACGTCGGTTGGGACGCTCTAGCTCGGATCTGATCAAGACCAACGTTACACCGAGCGATTTCAACGGCCAAGCATCCGAAGCACAAGGTGTTACGAACGTGGATCCGACCGTAGGAAGAAAAACCATCCCTACGACGTTCTTTATTGTCGATAGCAAGAGCACCTATGCTGTCCTGCTAGGGAGAGATTGGATCCACGCCAACTGTTGCATTCCATCCACGATGCACCAATGTTTAATACAGTGGGATGGAGATGAAGTAGAAGTCGTTTACAAGGTATTAACTTGTCAATGCCTACGGATTGTAGACTAGGGTTTAGTTGGATGTAGAGGGCAAGTAGATCTCGAAGGTTTCAGCCGAAAAGTACTCGACGAATATGAAAGCTAGGGTTTTAGAAACAGTGATTCGATGATCTCTGCGTCCCTCGACTCCCCCTTATATAGGAGGCGGAGCCGAGGGATTTGTGCCGTACAAGTTACAAAGTCCGGGAAGGTTTCAAACTCATCCCGTAAGATTACAAATAAGACTTTCTATTACAACTCTAGCTTTCCTTAATAATATCTTGGGCTTCCGAATCTTCTTATTCTTCGAGTAATGGGCCTTCGATAAACCCGGGTACTATCTTCGGCAGGCCCATTTGGGATGCCTATGTCAGTAGCCCCCGAGATTTTGCTTGAATCGTAGAGTTAGGGAAAATCTCCACTGGTTATTTTTACTCGACAACTTAAACTTTTCTATATTTCTTCATATAAATTTCTATATTGCACAGGGATAATGGTAGTTGGGGCTAGTTCATCTGACGGATCAGGTACTAGTTAACTGCTCTAGTGGCAATCCGCAAAAACCTACTTCAAAATCATGTCCCTGGACATGATTTCGGGATACTTGGTGTAAACTTCGACGGATGCCGCTTAAGGTCTTACCATTCCGTCGAGTCCCAGTCATATTTATCGGGTACCTAACGCGTCCGTTAGGATTTTTCTTCGTATCCGTTGATACGGATAAAAGTAGCAAACCAACGTCGAGACGGCGCCACGCCTCACGGAATAGATGCTGGGGTCTTACCTTCGCAAAGTTTTGCGGCATTCGAAAATTGATCGCAACTTCGGCGTTCTGAGAATATATTGTCGAGTGCTTATTCGGCTGATGGAATGGCACATTTTATCGAGTCAAAGATGACTTATATTGCTCTCCCGATGGGAGTATATGCAGAGTTATTTATAACTCGAAATATACTCTTTTGCTTTTCTATCTTTCTTCTTTTCATTCTGTCTTTCTCTTCTTTTTTTTTATAATTTCATCGGGCATGCGAACAGCGTTCCCGATGGGAGTATCCCCCGAGGCTACAGCCAAGAACTTGTGCTTGGTTGTAGGCTCCACACTTTATGCCGCTATATTTTTTCCTCTCCCGAAGTTTTATAATTTCTCGGGTGCGCGAACAGCGCTCCCGATGGGAGTAGCCCCCGAGGCTACAACCAAGAACTTGTGCTTGGTTGTAGGCTCCACACTTTATGCCACTATATTTTTTCCTCTCCCGAAGTTTTATAATTTCTCGGGTGCGCGAACAGCGCTCCCGATGGGAGTAGCCCCCGAGGCTATGAACAAATACTTGTATTTGACCATAGGCTCACACCATTTCTATTTTGTCTTTCTTGATCTTTTCATTTTTCCAAAGTAGCCCCCGAGCATTTGACCAAAAACTTGTATTTGATCAAAGGCTCTCTAATATTTTTGCATGTCGCCTTTTGATGCAGCTGTTGAGTCGAATTTTTCCTTCTGCCAAGGTAACGTTATTGCTGACGATAGCCACGATTGTAAGTCCAAAAATCGCGAGAAGTTTTTTTCTCCTGCTGCCTTGTGGGCCCAATTGATCCACTATCTTGACACGTCGTGCAAATGGGGGACACACGTCCTCCGCTTTTTCTGGCGCACGCACCGTAACTTCCCCAACGTTGAATTACTTTTTACCCTTGCTGCCACGTGGCTATCATCTGCCACACATTTTCCTTATCCAACGGTTCGTCGTTTCACCGCACCCCTATATAAGATCGTCTTCTTCCTCCTTGAGCACTTCCGTTCGCGCCGTCCTCCTTCTCTCATCTGCAAATTTCCTTCTGCGATCCACAACCTCTTGAGCTTCTCGCCTCCAAACTGCAAACCCTGCGCCATTGTTGATGCCACCGCGTCGATTGACAAGGCACAGCATGCCGGAATCCTCCATGGCCGCTACGGATCTTGGGGCGGCGGAGTGGGAAAGATCGAAAATTTCCACTCAAGACATCAACATGCTGAAGAAGCTGGGGATCAGCAAGAAACCCAAGGCATTGTGCTTCCCCAGTGAGGAGAGCTACCCAACCCCTCCAATGGGGTACCGGGTAAGTTTTGTTGATCATCTCATCCGTGGTCTATCCTCCCCCATTCATCCTTTTCTCCGTGGACTGCTTTTTATCTACGGTCTGCAACTCCACCACCTCACGCCAAACTCCATTCTTCACATCTCCATTTTCATCACTCTTTGCGAGGCCTTCCTTGGCGTCCAGCCTAACTGGGCGCTATGGAAGCGCATTTTCTTCTGCCGCCGTAATGGCTCTCCCAATGTCGCCTATAATATAGGCGGCGTTGTTATTTCTGTTCGCCCCACAGTCAATTACTTCGACGTCAAACTCCCTGACTCTGTTCAAGGGTGGCGCAAGAAGTGGTTGTACATTCAAGAGGAAAACCATGGATGTGCTGAAGACAACATCCCTCCGTTTGATGGTGCCGAGAAAATCCTTCATCGCCGTTCTTGGGATGCAGAAGCTACCGAAGAAGAAAAAGCTTCGACAGAGGCCTTGATGACTCGCATCCATGAGTTGCAAAATACTCGCGGCGAAGAATTGTCAGGTATCCAAATCACAGCGTATTTTCTTAGAATCAGAGTGCAGCCTCTTCAGGCTCGCAAAAATCCTCTCTGGAAGTATGCTGGCAACGAGGATGCAGATCGGTTGTCAGTGGATTTAGAGGTCAAAGATTTAGAAAAACTTGTCCGAAAAATCTCCTCTCTCAGCAAAAAAGATTTTGTCCCTTCTTCTTGTCGTGTAAAACCGTACAGCGCCGACAATGCGCTTCCCAAGGTAAATTTTGTCGATTGATTTGTTATTGTGTTGCTAACTTTTATATCTCCGTTGTTGACATCTTCCCTTGTTTTTATATAGAATCATCCAAATCTTGTCTCGCTTCCTCCCCTTCCTGAGGGTGGAGATGTCGAAGAAAGGGCCATTGTCACTGACGACAACCAAGATGCCCCCTCTTTTGCGAATGAACCCGCAGATTCTCGAAAATCTGCGGGATCTATTGAAAAGGAGGCTGCCTCTGAAGGTACTGCATCGGCACAATCTCCTCCTCCTGCTGTTTCTCCAAAGAACAAAAGGAAAAGGAGTGATGTTGAAGATTCCGGTACCTCCAAAGTCGAAGAAGCTGCTCCTTCACATCAGAAGGCAGCTTATGATCCATACCTTGAGAGCCTTATCAGTTCGTGAGTTCCCTCTCTTTCTTTTTATTTTTATACTCGAAGAAATTTGTCTGTCTTGCTTTTTATGCTGCCACCCTTTTACCACAGTGATGATGAGGAAGAAACACCAACTTTGGATGTGGCTGCTCGAACGAGTACGTCACATACTTTAGTTGTTTCGGAGCCGCCAGTTGAAGGAGAAGAATCCTCGCCTCCTCAACAAAACGTCGGCGCTTCTACTCCTCCTTCAAGCCCCCTTGTCCCTTCACCAAAAAGGGCAAGAACTGAAACAATCCCGGAGCCTTCTCTCCAATTGAGTAGCTCCTCTAACCCTCTCTTGGATGATGTAAGTTCTTAATATTCTTGTCACTGTCTGAACTTCCCCTATTTGCTTCTGTGTGCCATTATATCCTTCTCATACCGACTTTTTTTTAACAGCCTATGATCAAAGAGCTTATCCGTATCGGTGCCCAATTCATTGGGTACCGTGAATATGCCAGCCAAACTGAAGGTGATGCCTTGCTACTTCTTTTTTGCCGCTGCTCTCTTACTCCTTTGTTGTCGATATTTTTGACTAAATTTAACTTTGTTGGCAGAAAAACTGGCGGCGGCCAACGAGCGTGCCAATACGCTTGCTCAAAAATTAGAGCGAAGTGAAGAGGCTCGTAAGAAAGCCGAATCAGATGCTGTTCAAGCTAGAGCAGAGGCTGACAAGGCCAAGACCGATGCTGCTTGGTGTCGAAGATCTTAGGAAAAGACTTCACGATGCAGAAACTTCGACCGAGCGAGCATATAGCTGCACAATCTGCTCGCGAGGAAGCCGTCCTTAAGCGCATAAGGACGCAAAATCGTCGCTTTGTCAGTAAGTATTTGAACCACTTCATATCCTTTGGACTTTCTTTTTCTTCGATCATTTGTTGCTCAATAAGTTTTTATCTTGGCAGATAGAACGGCTCAAGAATTTGAACTTGAAGATCCCGACAATGATCCTCTTCTTGACGCCGTTTCATTCCTTGAATTTCATGGAACAGAAGCACGCGATGGCATTGATCAAGCTAAAGCAGGGTTGTCGCGACTCTTCCCATACTTCTTCCCGAAGAAAGAGGAACCTGCAACTTTCCTTGCTCTGGCTAAGTGCTTTAATCCACCAGAAGATCTTGGGCTGAAGATGCGCCAGGAAAATATGAAGGTCGCTGTTGAAAATACTGTTGCCTTGGTTGCTGATAGTCAGCAAACTATCGACTGGGCGAAAGTAGGCGACACAGAGCAGATAGAACAGCAAAATGGCGATCGCTGATCAAGGCAGCGAAGCCCAACACGAAGAAAATCCTGTCCTATCTCGGGATCAAGCCATCTTCGACTCCTAGCTCATCAAAGCCGGAGGTCTAGTTGAATGCCCCTTTGCTTTTTTCCTTTTTTAGCTTATTTCCTTCTTTTGGCACTGTTGCCATGGTGTTCTTGGCGATGACTGCTTTAGTAGGTCTCTAGAGGTCCTTCTTTTGTAATAGACATGTATATATTATGGGAATGAATGGAAATCTATCTTTGCTCAATGATTGATGTCGAAATATCTCTCTTTTTCCAGTTAATTTTTGACAACTATACGTCAACTCCTGGTCCCTCCGAGGTTTTTCCTTCGCCTCCTTCGAAGAAAACCCCTGGCGCTGTTAATTTTGTCGACACTTCTGCAAGTAATACTTCGGCAGAAAATTTGGAAGAACTTCGGCAACAACTCCAGTCCGTGAAGAAGCAATCACTTATGCTTATGGAACAGTCTCGGAAATCCTCCGAGAGGGAAAAAGTAGCACTCCAACACGCTCAAGATGCTGTAATCGAGAAGGATGCCGCCATTGCTGAAGCTGCTGCGGCTATGTCTCGAGAAAATTTCATGCTTCAACTGCTAACAGATGCTAGCCTGGATATGGCAGGTGTGCTTCGGTATCTTTGTCCCACTTTATCTTTTTTTTTTTCTTGTCTTCTTGTTGCTCGCTAATTTTGTCAAAATAGGTCCCTTTTTGAATGCTGCTACAGAAGATGAACGCGTTGAAGCTCGTTCCAATGCTCTTCTGAGGCTTGCACGTGATCATGGTTCAGATTTTTGGGGCACACCTGAACGGACTCGCCAAATCGTCAGATTTCAAGATCGTGCGCCTGCGAGTCCGCGATTTTCTCGACTTTTGTACGAGGACCTTGTCTTTAGTTTACGGGACCATGTTTCCACGTAATAAGATGCCAGAGACGCTTCCCGCTTTGATGGAACAATTTCGAGATGCTCCTCGAATCCACGGGTTTGTGCGAGCCCAATTAGCTGCTGGCGCAAGGTTTGCCATGATCATGATAAAAATCTGCTGCCCGAAATTAGATATGAGTCAAATTGTTCCGAAGTGTCTGGCGAAGATGGCGAAGAGGAAAAGGAACTTCGGCAGATATGACGACATTGTGACTCCTGTTGCCGAAGATATGATGGATGAACTTCTTCGTCTGGATGCTGAATTCTTCGTGAAAGGCAGTTATGCGGAGCATAGCACTCGCGCTATAAATAATGAACGGCTGACGATAGATAATATATTGGGTAGCTCTTGAAGTTTTGTTGCTCCAAGGATTGTATCTTGTGTGTAGGAAACATAATCTATATTGTAAAGTTACTACATTTCTGTTTTTCAATGCCAAGCCCCCGGGCGTTGTGATGGCGATATTTTTCTCTTTTTGTGATGCGAGGTTTGTCCCAAGGCAAGATAAATTATATTTGTACACCATTTTTGCGGGTGCGAACCCTGAG
Organism: Lolium rigidum; assembly: GCF_022539505.1. Taxonomy (NCBI): domain Eukaryota; kingdom Viridiplantae; phylum Streptophyta; class Magnoliopsida; order Poales; family Poaceae; genus Lolium; species Lolium rigidum. The sequence continues at coordinate 99,021,019 of NC_061514.1, read as the reverse complement.
CTTTTTCTGTTGATTGCTATTTTGCGACGTATTTTTATTTGGCGAGGTACTTTATACCAAAGCGAGATATATATATTGTATCTTCTGGGTGAGAGCCCCCGAGCCTCGTCGAAAAGATATATAATTCCACTATCTTTATTATATTGCAAGCACCGCGAGCCCGCCTCATTAAAAACCTTTCCGGCCCCACTCGGTGCCCCGAAAAGGAAAAGAGTGCGTCCGAAAACTCGCGGGCGTTTCGAGCACATTGTATTTTTACGGAGGAGGACTATATTTCGACTCTAGGCGTAGAACCGCCCGAGCTGCGCCACGTTCCGGGGTTTTTCTCGGGAGCCCCTGTCTTCTTGTCCTTGATC
>NC_061514.1:99006952-99020563 GCF_022539505.1 Lolium rigidum | reverse complement strand
GGAGAGCATGCAAGATCATAAACAACACATATGTAATAACTTGATAATTAACATGACATGGTATTCTCTATCCATCGGATCCCGACAAACACAACATATAGAATTATAGATAGATGATCTTGATCATGTTAGGCAGCCTCACAAGATCCAACAATGAAGCACAATGAGGAGAAGACAACCATCTAGCTACTGCTATGGACCCATAGTCCAGGGTGAACTACTCACTCATCACTCCGGAGGCGACCATGGCGGTGTAGAGTCCTCCGGGAGATGAATCCCCTCTCCGGCAGGTGCCGGAGGAGATCCCCGAAACCCCCGAGATGGGATCGGCGGCGGCGGCGTCTCTGTAAGGTTTTCCGTATCGTGGTTTTTTCGCCTCAGGGGTTTCGCGACGGAGGCTTTAAGTAGGCGGAAGGGCAGAGTCGGGGGCCAGACGAGGGGGCCATACCATAGGGCGGCGCGGGCCCCCCCTGGGCCGCGCCGCCACGTGGTGTCGCCACCTCGTGGCCCCACTTCGTATGTTCTTCGGTCTTCTGGAAGCTCCGTGGAAAAATAGGCCCCTGGGTCTTTGTTTCGTCCAATTCCGAGAATATTTCGTTACTAGGATTTCTGAAACCAAAAACAGCGTAAAACGAGAACCGGCACTTCGGCATCTTGTTAATAGGTTAGTTCCAGAAAATGCACGAATATGACTTAAAGTGTGCATAAAACATGTAGGTATCATCAATAATATGGCATAGAACATAAGAAATTATCGATACGTCGGAGACGTATCACCAAGTAAAGTCTTTGATAGTAAAGTAAGTACTAGATTTGGATTACTGCACAGAAACAGATTTCTTTGCTGTCACGAATCTGGGTCTAATTCTCTGCAGGTAACTCAGAAAATTAAGCCAATTTACGTGAGTGATCCTCAGATATGTACGCAACTTTCATTCAATTTGGGCATTTTCATTTGAGCAAGTCTGGTGCCCTTTTAAAATTCGTCTTTACGGACTGTTCGTTTTGACAGATTCTGCCTTTTATTTCGCATTGCTTCTTTCGCTGTGTTGGGTGGATTTCTTTGTTCCATTACCTTCCAGTAGCTTTGAGCAATGTCCAGAAGTGTTAAGAATGATTGTGTCACCTCTGAACATGTGAGTTTTTGATTATGCACTAACCCTCTAATGAGTTTGTTTTGAGTTTGGTGTGGAGGAAGTTTTCAAGGGTCAAGAGAGGAGGATGATATACTATGATCAAGGAGAGTGAAAGCTCTAAGCTTGGGGATGCCCCGGTGGTTCACCCCTGCATATTTTAAGAAAACTCAAGCGTCTAAGCTTGGGGATGCCCAAGGCATCCCCTTCTTCATCGACAAATTATCAGGTTCCTGCTCTTGAAACTATATTTTTATTCGGCCACATCTTATGTACTTTACTTGGAGCGTCTGTGTGCTTTTAGTTTCGTTTTGTTATTTTCATTCTCTGAATAAATTCATGCTTGTGTGGGAGAGAGACACGCTCCGCTGGTTCATATGAACACATGTGTTCTTAGCTTTTAATTTTCATGGCGAAGTTTCTTCTTCGTTAATTTGTTATATGGTTGGAATTGGAAAATGATACATGTAGTAAATTGCTATAATGTCTTGTATAATGTGATACTTGGCAATTGTTGTGCTCATGTTTAAGCTCTTGCATCATATGCTTTGCACCTATTTATGAAGAAATACATAGAGCTTGCTAAAATTTGGTTTGCATAATTGGTCTCTCTAAAGTCTAGATAATTTCTAGTATTGAGTTTTGAACAACAAGGAAGACGGTGTAGAGTCTTATAATGTTTACAATATGTCTTTTATGTGAGTTTTTCTGTACCGGTTCATCCTTGTGTTTGTTTCAAATAACCTTGCTAGCCTAAGCCTTGTATCGAGAGGGAATACTTCTCATGCATCCAAAATCCTTGAGCCAACTACTATGCCATTTGTGTCCACCATACCTACCTACTACATGGTATTTCTCCGCCATTCCAAAGTAAATTGCTTGAGTGCTACCTTTAAATAATTCAAAATTTATCACCTCTGATTTGTGTCAATGTTTTATAGCTCATGAGGAAGTATGTGGTGTTTTATCTTTCGATCTTGTCATTTACTTCGACGAGACTTTCACAATGGACTAGTGGCTTCATCCGCTTATCCAATAATTTTGCAAAAGAGCTGGCAATGGGGTTCCCAGACCCCGATTAATTAACTTGCATTAATAATTCTCTTCACATGTTTTGCTCGACTCATCGGTAAGCAACTTAATTTTGCAAATAGACACTCCTTCATGGTATGTGATTGTTGGAAGGCACCCGAGGATTCGGTTAGCCAGCTTGTGTAAGCAAAAGGTTGGGAGGAGTGTCATCCATAAATAAAGAAAAACTAAACTAAAGTACATGTGTAAACAAAGAGAAGAGGGATGATCTACCTTCTTGGTAGAGATAACGTCCTTCATGGGAGCCGCTCTTGAAAGTCTGGTTGATGAGGTAGTTAGAGTGCCCACTACCATTCGTTGACAATAACAAACACCTCTCAAAACTTTACTTTTATGCTCTCTTTATGTTTTCAAAAACCAAAGCTCTAGCACAAATATAGCAATCGATGCTTTTCCTCTTTGAAGGACCTTTCTTTTACTTTTTATGTTGAGTCAGTCCACCTATCTCTCTCCACCTCAAGAAGCAAACACTTGTGTGAACTGTGCATTGATTCCTACATACTTGCATATCGCACTTGTTATATTACTCTATGTTGACAAACTATCATTGAGATATACATGTTACAAGTTGAAAGCAATTGCTGAAACTTTATCTTCCATTGTGTTGCTTCAATATCTTTACTTTAAATTATTGCTTTATGAGTTAACTCTTATGCAAGACTTATTGATGCCTGTCTTGAAAGTGCTATTCATGAAAAGTCATTGCTTTATGATTCAGTTGTTTACTCATGTCATTACCATTGTTTTGATCGCTGCATTCATTACATATGTTTACAATATGATCAAGTTTATGATGGCATGTCACTTCAGAAATTATCTTTGTTATCGTTTTACACTGCTCGGGACGAGCGAACTAAGCTTAGGGATGCTTGATACGTCTCCGACGTATCGATAATTTCTTATGTTCCATGCCATATTATTGATGATACCTACATGTTTTATGCACACTTTATGTCATATTCGTGCATTTTACGGAACTAACCTATTAACAAGATGCCGAAGTGCTAGTTCCGTTTTCTGCTGTTTTTGGTTTCGAAATCCTAGTAACGAAATATTCTCGGAATCGGACGAAATCAAGACCCGAGTTCCTATTTTCACCGGAAGCATCCAGAACACCCGGGAAGGACCGGAGGAGGGGCACTCGGGCCCCCGGACCATAGGCCGGCGCGGCCCGGGCCCCCGGCCGCGCCGCCGCCATATGGTGTGGCCATCCCTTCGACCCTCCTGCGCCGCCTCTTCGCCTATATAAAGCCTCCGTCGCGAAAACCCTGAGGCGAAGAACCACGGTACGAGAAACCTTCCAGAGCCGCCGCCATCGCAAAGCCAAGATCTGGGGGACAGGAGTCTCTGTTCCGGCACCCTGCCGGAGCGGGGAAGTGCCCCCGGAAGGCTTCTCCATCGACACCGCTGCCATCTCCACCGCCATCTTCATCACCGCTGCTGCTCCCATGAGGAGGGAGTAGTTCTCCATCGAGGCTCGGGGCTGTACCGGTAGCTATGTGGTTCATCTCTCTCCTATGTGCTTCAATACAATAATCTCATGAGCTGCCTTACATGATTGAGATTCATATGATGATGCTTGTAATCTAGATGTCATTATGCTAGTCAAGTGAGTTTTACTTATGTGATCTCCAGGAGACTCCTTGTCCCACGTGTGTAAAGGTGACAGTGTGTGCACCGTGTGGGTCTCTTAGGCTATATTTCACGAGAATACTTATTCAACTGTTGAATGGCATAGTGAGGTGCTTATATATATCTCTTTATGATTGCAATGTGTTTGTATCACAATTTATCTATGTGCTACTCTAGCAATGTTATTAAAGTAGTTTTATTCCCCCTGCACGTGTGCAAAGGTGACAGTGTGTGCACCGTGTTAGTACTTGGTTTATGCTATGATCATGATCTCTTGTAGATTGCGAAGTTAACTATTGCTATGATAATATTGATGTGATCTATTCCTCCTACATATGCATGAAGGTGACGAGTGTGCATGCTATGTTAGTACTTGGTTTAGTCTTTTGATCTATCTTACACTAAAGGTTACTAAAATATGAGCATTATTGTGGAGCTTGTTAACTCCGGCATTGAGGGTTCGTGTAATCCTACGCAATGTGTTCATCATCCAACAAGAGTGTAGAGTATGCATTTATCTATTCGTTATGTGATCAATGTTGAGAGTGTCCACTAGTGAAAGTCTAATCCCGAGGCCTTGTTCCTAAATATCGCTATCGCTGCTTGTTTACTGTTTCTCTGCGTTACTACTACTGCGTTACTACTTCGCTTGTTTACTCGTCCTGGGCAAAGCACTTTTCCGGTGCCGTTGCTACTACTTATTCATACCACCTGTATTTCACCATCTCTTCGCCGAACTAGTGCACCTATTAGGTGTGTTGGGGACACAAGAGACTTCTTGCTTTGTGGTTGCGGGGTTGCATCGAGAGGGATATCTTTGACCTCTTCCTCCCTGAGTTCGATAAACCTTGGGTGATCCACTTAAGGAAACTTGCTTCGTCGTTCTACAAACCTCTGCTCTTGGAGGCCCAACACCGTTGATGTCTACGGGAGCTTCTATTCTTGTAGACAGTGTTGGGCCTCCAAGAGCGAGAGGTTTGTAGAACGGCGGCAAGTTTCCCTTAAGTGGATTACCCAAGGTTTATCGATCTCGGGAGGAAGAGGTCAAAGATATCCCTCTCATGCAACCTGCAACCACACAAGCAAGAAGTCTCTTGTGTCCCCAACACACCTAATAGGTGCACTAGTTCGGCGAAGAGATAGTGAAATACAGTGTGGTATGAATTAGTAGCAACGGCACGGTAAAAGTGCTTTGCCGAGACGTAAACAAGCGGAGTAACGCAGCGATAGTAACGCAGTGAAACAATGAACAAGCAGACGATAGCGATATTTAGGAACAAGGCCTAGGGATTAGACTTTCACTAGTGGACACTCTCAACATTGATCACATAACGAGCAGATAAATGCATACTCTACACTCTTGTTGGATGATGAACACATTAGCGTAGGATTACACGAACCCTCAATGCCGGAGTTAACAAGCTCCACAATAATGCTCATATTTTAGTAACCTTTAGTGTAAGATAGATCAAAAGACTAAACCAAGTACTAGCATAGCATGCACACTCGTCACCTTCATGCATATGTAGGAGGAATAGATCACATCAATATTATCATAGCAATAGTTAACTTCGCAATCTACAAGAGATCATGATCATAGCATAAACTAAGTACTAACACGGTGCACATCTGTCACCTTTGCACACGTGCAGGAGGAATAGAACTACTTTAATAACTTCACTAGAGTAGCACATAGATGAATTGTGATACAAAACTCATATGAATCTCAATCATGTAAAGCAGCTCATGAGATTATTGTATTGAGGTACATGGGAGAGAGATGAACCACATAGCTACCGGTGCAGCCCCGAGCCTCGATGGAGAACTACTCCTCCTCATGGGAGCAGCAGCGGTGATGAAGATGGCGGTGGAGATGGCAGCGGTGTCGATGGAGAAGCCTTCCGGGGCACTTCCCCGCTCCGGCAGGGGTGCCGGAACGAGACTCCTGTCCCCCGGATCTTGGCTTCGCGATGGCGGCGGCTCCGGAAGGTTTTCCGTCTCGTGGTTTTTCTTATCGGGGTTTTCGCGACGGAGGCTTTATATAGGCGAAGAGGCGGCGCAGGAGGGTCGAAGGGTGGCCACACCATATGGCGGCGCGGCCGTGGGGCCGCGCCGGCCTATGGTCCGGGGGCCCGAGTGCCCCCCTCTAGTCCTTCCCGGTGTTCGGATGCTTCCGCTGAAAATAGGAACCTCGGGTCTTGATTTCGTCCGATTCCGAGAATATTTCGTTACTAGGATTTCGAAACCAAAAACAGCAGAAAACAGGAACCGGCACTTCGGCATCTTGTTAATAGGTTAGTTCCAGAAAATGCACGAATATGACATAAAGTGTGCATAAAACATGTAGGTATCATCAATAATATGGCGTAGAACATAAGAAATTATCGATACGTCGGAGACGTATCAAGCATCCCCAAGCTTAGCTTCGCTCGTCCCGAGCGAGGTAAAACGATAACAAAGATAATTTCTGAAGTGATATGCCATCATAACCTTGATCATACTATTTGTAAACATATGTAGTGAATGCAGCGATCAAAACAATGGTAATGACATGAGTAAACAAGTGAATCATAAAGCAAAGACTTTTCATGAATAGTACTTCAAGACAAGTATTAATAAGTCTTGCATAAGAGTTAACTCATAAAGCAATAAATCAAAGTAAAGGCATTGAAGCAACACAAAGGAAGATTAAGTTTCAGCGGTTGCTTTCAACTTGTAACATGTATATCTCATGGATAATACTCAACATAGGGTAATATAACAAGTACAATATGCAAGTATGTAGGAATCAATGCACGATTCACACAAGTGTTTGCTTCTTGAGGTGGAGAGAGATAGGTGAACTGACTCAACATAAAAGTAAAAGAATGGTCCTTCAAAGAGGAAAGCATCGATTGCTATATTTGTGCTAGAGCTTTTATTTTGAAAACATGAAACAATTTTGTCAACGGTAGTAATAAAGCATATGAGTTATGTACATTATATCTTACAAGTTGCAAGTCTCATGCATAGTATACTAATAGTGCCCGCACCTTGTCCTAATTAACTTGGACTACCGGATCTTTGCAATGCACATGTTTTGACCAAGTGTCACAATGGGGTACCTCCATGCCGCTCTGTACAAAGGTCTAAGGAGAAAGCTCGCATTTTGGATTTCTCGCTTTTGATTATTCTCAACTTAGACATCCATACCGGGACAACATGGACAACGAGATAATGGACTCCTCTTTAATGCATAAGCATGTGGCAACAATTATTATTCTCATATGAGATTGAGGATATATGTCCAAACTGAAACTTCCACCATGAATCATGGCTTTAGTTAGCGGTCCAAAGTTCTTCTCTAACAATATGCATGCTCCAACCATGAAGGTGGTAGATCTCTCTTGCTTCAGACAAGACGGACATGCATAGCAACTCACATGATATCCAACAAAGAATAGTTGATGGCGTCCCCGAAACATGGTTATCGCTCAACAAGCAACTTAATAAGAGATAAAGTGCATAAGTACATATTCAATACTACAATAGTTTTTAAGCTATTTGTCCCATGAGCTATATATTGCAAAGGTGAATGATGGAATTTTAAAGGTAGCACTCAAGCAATTTACTTTGGAATGGCGGATAAATACCATGTAGTAGGTAGGTATGGTGGACACAAATGGCATAGTTATTGGCTCAAGGATTTTGGATGCATGAGAAGTATTCCCTCTCGATACAAGGTTTAGGCTAGCAAGGTTATTTGAAACAAACACAAGGATGAACCGGTGCAGCAAAACTCACATAAAAGACATACTCGTAAACATTATAAGACTCTACACCGTCTTCCTTGTTGTTCAAACTCAATACTAGAAATTATCTAGACTTTAGAGAGACCAATTATGCAAACCAAATTTTAGCATGCTCTATGTATTTCTTCATTAATGGGTGCAAAGTATATGATGCAAGAGCTTAAACATGAGCACAACAATTGCCAAGTATCACATTATCCAAGACATTATAGCAATTTACTACATGTATCATTTTCCAATTCCAACCATATAACAAATTAACGAAGAAGAAACTTCGCCATGAATACTATGAGCTAAGAACACATGTGTTCATACGAACCAGCGGAGCGTGTCTCTCTCCCACACAAGCATGATGAACTTATTCAAACATAAACAAAAACAAACAGACGCTCCAAGTAAAGTACATAAGATGTGGCCGAATAAAAATATAGTTTCAAGAGAAGGAACCTGATAATTTGTCGATGAAGAAGGGGATGCCTTGGGCATCCCCAAGCTTAGACGCTTGAGTCTTCTTAGAATATGCAGGGGTGAACCACCGGGGCATCCCCAAGCTTAGAGCTTTCACTCTCCTTGATCATATTGCATCATACTCCTCTCTTGATCCTTGAAAACTTCCTCCACACCAAACTCGAAACAACTCATTAGAGGGTTAGTGGACAATAAAAATTAACATGTTCAGAGGTGACACAATCATTCTTAACACTTCTGGACATTGCATAAAGCTACTTGGACATTAATGGATCAAAGAAATTCATCCAACATAGCAAAAGAGGCAATGCGAAATAAAAGGCAGAATCTGTCAAAACAGAACAGTCCGTAAAGATGGATTTTATTAGGCCACCAGACTTGCTCAAATGAAAATGCTCAAATTGAATGAAAGTTGCGTACATATCTGAGGATCATGCACGTAAATTGGCTTAATTTTCTGAGCTACCTACAGGGAGGTAGACCCAGATTCGTGACAGCAAAGAAATCTGGAACTGTGCAGTAATCCAAATCTAGTACTTACTTTACTATCAAAGACTTTACTTGGCACAACAAAACTCAAAACTAAGATAAGGAGAGGTTGCTACAGTAGTAAACAACTTCCAAGACACAAATATAAAACAAAGTACTGTAGCAAAATAACACATGGGTTATCTCCCAAGAAGTTCTTTTCTTTATAGTCATTAAGATGGGCTCAGCAGTTTTAATGATGCACTCGCAAGAGATAGTATGTGAAGCAAAAGAGAGCATCAAGAGGCAAATTCAAAACACATTTAAGTCTAACATGCTTCCTATGCAGAGGCATCTTGTACACAAATGAATTCATGAAGAACAAAGTGACAATCATAAGAGGATAAAACAAGTGTAGCTTCAAAAATTTCAGCACATAGAGAGCTATTTTAGTAACATGAAAATTTCTACAACCATATTTTCCTCTCTCATAATAACTTTCAGTAGCATCATGAGCAAACTCAACAATATAACTATCACATAAAGCATTCTTATCATGAGTCTCATGCATAAAATTATTACTCTCCACATAGGCATAGTCAATTTTATTAGTTGTAGTGGGAGCAAATTCAACAAAGTAGCTATCATTATTATTATCATCAAGTGTAGGAGGCATAGTATAATCACAACAAAATTCACTCTCCATAGTAGGTGGCACCAAAAGATCACTATCATTATAATCATAAATAGGAGGCAAAGTATCATCAAAGAAAATTTTCTCCTCAATGCTTGGGGGACTAAAAATATCATGAAAACCAGCTTCCCCAAGCTTAGAACTTTCTATATCATTATCAACAATGGTGTTCAAAGCGTTCATACTAATATTACTACCGAGCATGCAAATAAGATTCCATAGGTTTTTTAATTTTCGCATCAAACAATCCATGTTTTAAATCAGGAAATAGAATAAGAAGCTCATTGTTGTCCATTATGCCAAACTAGTGTAAACAAGAAACAAAAAGATGCAATTGCGGGATCTAAAGGAAATAGCTTCGAGCACACACACAACGGCGCCGAGAAAAGTGCTGTTACCGGAACCGGAGTATGAGTGCCTTTACCTTTCCTCCCCGGCAACGGCGCCGAGAAAAGTGCTTGTTGCCGGGGTTGCCAGTGTGTGTGTGCCGTTTACCTTTCCTCCCGGCAACGGCGCCGGAAAAGTGCTTGATGTCTACGGGAGCTTCTATTCTTGTAGACAGGTGTTGGGCCTCCAAGAGCGAGAGGTTTGTAGAACAGCGAGCAAGTTTCCCTTAAGTGGATTACCCAAGGTTTATCGATCTCGGGGAGGAAGAGGTCAAAGATATCCCTCTCATGCAACCACTGCAACCACAAAGCAAGAAGTCTCTTGTGTCCCCAACACACCTAATAGGTGCACTAGTTCGGCGAAGAGATAGTGAAATATAGGTGGTATGAATTAGTAGCAACGGCACCAGAAAAGTGCTTTGCCCAGGACGGTAAACAAGCGGGAGTAACGCAGCGGTAGTAACGCTGATGAAACGGTAAACAAGCAGCGATAGCGATATTTAGGAACAAGGCCTAGGGATTAGACTTTCACTAGTGGACACTCTCAACATTGATCACATAACAGAACAGATAAATGCATACTCTACACTCTTGTTGGATGATGAACACATTGCGTAGGATTACACGAACCCTCAATGCCGGAGTTAACAAGCTCCACAATAATGCTCATATTTTAGTAACCTTTAGTGTAAGATAGATCAAAAGACTAAACCAAGTACTAGCATAGCATGCACACATTGTCACCTTCATGCATATGTAGGAGGAATAGATCACATCAATATTATCATAGCAATAGTTAACTTCGCAATCTACAAGAGATCATGATCATAGCATAAACCAAGTACTAACACGGTGCACACACTGTCACCTTTGCACACGTGCAGGAGGAATAGAACTACTTTAATAACTTCACTAGAGTAGCACATAGATGAATTGTGATACAAAACTCATATGAATCTCAATCATGTAAAGCAGCTCATGAGATTATTGTATTCAGGTACATGGGAGAGAGATGAACCACATAGCTACCGGTACAGCCCCGAGCCTCGATGGAGAACTACTCCCTCCTCATGGGAGCAGCAGCGGTGATGAAGATGGCGGTGGAGATGGCAGCGGTGTCGATGGAGAAGCCTTCCGGGGCACTTCCCCGCTCCGGCGGGTGCCGGAACGAGAGACTCCTGTCCCCGGATCTTGGCTTCGCGATGGCGGCGGCTGCGGAAGGTTTTCCGTCTCGTGGTTTTTCTTATCGGGGTTTTCGCGACGGAGGCTTTATATAGGCGAAGAGGCGGCGCGAGGAGGGTCGAAGGGGTGGCCACACCATATGGCGGCGCGGCCGGGGCCCGGGCCGCGCCTGCCTATGGTGCGGGGGCCCGGTGCCCCCTCCGGTCCTTCCGGGTGTTCTGGATGCTTCCGGTGAAAATAGGAACCCGGGTCTTGATTTCGTCCGATTCGAGAATATTTCGTTACTAGGATTTCGAAACCAAAAACAGCAGAAAACGAGGACCGGCACTTCGGCATCTTGTTGATAGGTTAGTTCCGGAAAATGCACGAATATGACATAAAGTGTGCATAAAACATGTAGGTATCATCAATAATATGGCATAGAACATAAGAAATTATCGATACGTCGGAGACGTATCAAGCTGTCTACAAGAATAGAAGCTCCCGTAGACATCAGGTAGATAGCCTGATGGCGAAGGAATATGTTGCCCCCCGAGGCGACACGAGCAGAATGCCGATGCCACAACCATCATCACAAGCCGATCCATCGAAGAACATAGCCCATGCATGTACAGATAGTGTTGCTATATTCGTATTAATCCGTTCAGCTATAAGATCGGCCAACGCTTGTACCTTGACTGCTTTCGCAGGCTGATACCGAAGATCGAACTCCGACAACGCAAACATCCACTTACCAAGTCGGCCTTTCAAAACAGGAGCCGACAGCATGTGCTTGACAACGTCTGACTTGCATATGATGATGATCTCTGCCGTCAAAGGATATGATGAAGCTTGGTGCGAGTGTGAAGAACGAGGCGGAGGCATAGCTTCTCGACCTCAGGATACCTTGTCTCTCGCATCCAACATCCTTCTCGCTGAGGTAGAAAACGACCTTTTCAACACCCTCATAGAGTTGCACCACCACCGAAGCGATGGACGTGTCGACTACTAATAAGTAGATATAGAACGGCCTGTCTTGTTGGGGTGGAACTAGCACGAGGCGGCGTTGTTAAATACCGCTTAATCTCGTCAAACGCCCGCTGCATGTTCGCCCCCTGAAGTGAAACTCGTCATCAGAGTTAATCTTCACCAACGCCATGAACGGCTCAATTCGTCCTGACAGGTTAGAGATGAATCGTCGGACGAAGTTGATCTTGCCGATAAGACGTTGGAGCTCCTTCTTCGTGGTAGGCGGCTACATGGTGCGTACTGCCTCTTGACTTTTCAGGCCGATCTCAATTCCTCGTTCATGAACCAGAAAACCTAGGAACTGACCGGCCGTCACACCAAAGGCACACTTCTTTGGATTCATTCTCGGTCCGAATTTCCGAGTTCGGTCTAGGATGCGTCGCAAATCATCCAAGTGTCCCTCCATGGAGACAGAGACTTGACCACCACGTCATCGATGTAGATTTCCACCAACTTGCCGATCGGATCATGAAAAATATAATTCATGGCTCTTTGGTACGTTGCACCGAGCATTCTTCAACCCAAAGGTCATGACTACATATTCAAACAAGCCCACCGACCCTGGTACTACGAATGCGGTCGTGTGTATATCTTCCGGAGCCATGAAGATTTGGTTATAGCCGGCATTGCCATCCATGAAGCTCAACACCTTGTGGCCAGCAGCTGCATTGATCAACGTTTACGCCACGGGCATTGGATATTCATCCTTTGGAGTGGCTCCGTTGAGATCTCGGAAATCTATGGCCACACGCCATCGGCCGTCCTTCTTCTCTACGAGTGCGATGCGGGAGATCCATTCAGCATACCTGCATGGCACTGATGAACCCGGCGGCCAACATCTTCTCGATCTCTTTCTTGACCTCTTCCAGAATTTCGGCCTTCATCGACGTGCTCGTTGTTGGAATGGCCGAAATCCTTTCTTAAGAGGGAGCCGATGCTCAATGATGCTCCTGTCTAACCCGGGCATCTCTGTGTAATCTCATGCAAAGCAATCCGGGTACTCTTTTAACAGAGCTATCATCGGCTCTGAGATGTGGATCTAACTTCTTGTCGATAAAAGTTGGTCGTGGCTTATCCCCAGGACCAATGTCGACTTCTTCTATCTCATCAGCCGATGTAAACCCATACCCTAGCTTTCCGTCACCTGTGAGATCGACACTGAATACAGGGAAAACGTATGGTAAGGATAATATGGGCCGATTGCTGGAATCGGCCTCCATTTTGATTGTATTGCTCAATGAAGGTTTACATCCTAGTCTTGCTCTACTATAACTACGTGACATGCTTGAGACAAGATTATCCCTTTTTATTTTTTGGGGCCGATCACAAGGATCGGCCTTGCCACGTACGTCCATAGATTTTGCTCTTGTTACACGGTCGGGCCGGTGGATAAGACCAGCCTCACCCCGTTTTTTGTCACGTCGATGCGCTCGCAGTCGTCCAAAGTGATGCCTGAGAGTGGCTCTTGTCCTGCCGTCTCCCAAACGTTCATGCCAGCCGTTGAAATCTCGGCTGAGTCATCTGCGTGGACGACTGACATAGGCATCCCAAATGGGCCTGCCGAAGATAGTACCTGGGGTTTACTGAAGGCCCATTACCCGGAGAATAAGAAGATTCGGAAGCCCAAGATATTATTAAGGAAAGCTAGAGTTGTAATAGAAAGTCTTATTTGTAATCTTACGGGATGAGTTTGAAACCTTCCCGGACTTTGTAACTTGTACGGCACAAATCCCTCGGCTCCGCCTCCTATATAAGGG
>NC_061514.1:98979533-99006852 GCF_022539505.1 Lolium rigidum | reverse complement strand
TAGATGGTTGTCTTCTCCCCATTGTGCTATCATTGTCGGATCTTGTGAGCTGCCTATCATGATCAAGATCATCTATATGTAATTCTATATGTTGCGTTTGTTGGGATCCGATGAATAGAGAATACTTGTTATGTTGATTATCAAAGCTATGCTTATGTGTTGTTTATGATCTTGCATGCTCTCCGTTATTAGTAGATGCTCTGGCCAAGTAGATGCTTTTAACTCCAAGAGGGAGTACTTATGCTCGATAGTGGGTTCATGCCTGCATTGACACCTGGGACAGTGACAGAAAGTTCTAAGGTTGTGTTGTGTTGTTGCCACTAGGGATAAAACATTGATGCTATGTCTAAGGATGTAGTTGTTGATTACATTACGCACCATACTTAATGCAATTGTCTGTTGTTTGCAACTTAATACTGGAGGGGGTTCGGATGATAACCTCGAAGGTGGACTTTTTAGGCATAGATGCAGTTGGATGGCGGTCTATGTACTTTGTCGTAATGCCCAATTAAATCTCACTATACTCATCATGATATGTATGTGCATTGTCATGCTCTCTTTATTTGTCAATTGCCCAACTGTAATTTGTTCACCCAACATGCTCGTTCGTCTTATGGGAGAGACACCTCTAGTGAACCGTGGACCCCGGTCCAATTCTCTTTACCGAAATACAATCCGCTGCAATACTTGTTTCTACTGTTTTCTCTCGCAAACAATCATCTTCCACACAATACGGTTAATCCTTTGTTACAAGCAAGCCGGTGAGATTGACAACCTCACCGTTTCGTTGGGGCAAAGTAGCTTGGTTGTGTTGTGCAGGTTCCACGTTGGCGCCGGAATCTCCGGTGTTGCGCCGCACTACATCCCGCCGCCATCAACCTTCAACGTGCTTCTTGGCTCCTCCTGGTTCGATAAACCTTGGTTTCTTTCTGAGGGAAAACTTGCTGCTGTGCGCATCATACCTTCCTCTTGGGGTTGCCCAACGAACGTGTGAAATACACGCCATCAATCATCAAAGAAAATTTTCTCCTCAATGCTTGGGGGACTAAAAAGATCATGAAAACCAGCTTCCCCAAGCTTAGAACTTTCTATATTATTATCAACAATGGTGTTCAAAGCGTTCATACTAATATTACTACCAGACATGCAAATAAGATTCCATAGGTTTTTTAATTTTTGCATCAAACCATCCATGTCTTAAATCAGGAAATAGAATAAGAAGCTCATTGTTGTCCATTATGCCAAACTAGTGTAAACAAGAAACAAAAAGATGCAATTGCAGGATCTAAAGGAAATAGCTTCGAGCACACACACAATGGCGCCGAGAAAAGTATCGTTACACGGGACCGGAGTATGAGTGCCTTTTACCTTTCCTCCCCGGCAACGGCGCCGGAAAAGTGCTTGATGTCTACGGGAGCTTCTATTCTTGTAGACGAGTGTTGGGCCTCCAAGAGCAGAGGTTTGTAGAACAGCAGCAAGTTTCCCTTAAGTGGATCACCCAAGGTTTATCGAACTCGGGGAGGAAGAGGTCAAAGATATCCCTCTCGAGCAACCCCGCAACCACAAAGCAAGAAGTCTCTTGTGTCCCCAACACACCTAATAGGTGCACTAGTTCGGCGAAGAGATAGTGAAATACAGGTGGTATGAATAAGTAGTAGCAACGGCACCGGAAAAGTGCTTTGCCCGGGACGAGTAAACAAGCAGTAGTAACGCAGCGAGTAGTAACGCAAGTAAAACGAGTAAACAAGCAGCGATAGCGATATTTAGGAACAAGGCCTAGGGATTAGACTTTCACTAGTGGACACTCTCAACATTGATCACATAACGTAATAGATAAATGCATACTCTACACTCTTGTTGGATGATGAACACATTGCGTAGGATTACACGAACCCTCAATGCCGGAGTTAACAAGCTCCACAATAATGCTCATATTTTAGTAACCTTTAGTGTAAGATAGATCAAAAGACTAAACCAAGTACTAACATAGCATGCACACTCTGTCACCTTCATGCATATGTAGGAGGAATAGATCACATCAATATTATCATAGCAATAGTTAACTTCGCAATCTACAAGAGATCATGATCATAGCATAAACCAAGTACTAACACGGTGCACACATCTGTCACCTTTGCACACGTGCGGGAGGAATAAAACTACTTTAATAACATTGCTAGAGTAGCACATAGATAAATTGTGATACAAACACATTGCAATCATAAAGAGATATAAATAAGCACCTCACTATGCCATTCAACGGTGAATAAGTATTCTGTGAAATATAGCCTAAGAGACCCACACGGTGCACACACTGTCACCTTTACACACGTGGGACAAGGAGTCTCCGGAGATCACATAAGTAAAACTCACTTGAGTAGCATAATGACATCTAGATTACAAGCATCATCATATGAATCTCAATCATGTAAGGCAGCTCATGAGATTATTGTATTGAAGCACATAGGAGAGAGATGAACCACATAGCTACCGGTACAGCCCCGAGCCTCGATGGAGAACTACTCCCTCCTCATGGGAGCGAGCAGCGGTGATGAAGATGGTGGTGGAGATGGCAACGGTGTCGATGGAGAAGCCTTCCGGGGGCACTTCCCCGCTCCGGCGGGGTGCCGGAACGAGACTCCCTGTCCCCCAGATCTTGGCTTCGCGATGGCGGCGGCTCTGGAAGGTTTCTCGTACCGTGGTTCTTCGCCTCAGGGTTTTCGCGACGGAGGCTTTATATAGGCGAAGAGGCGGCGCAGGAGGGTCGAAGGGATGGCCACACCATATGGCGGCGCGGCCAGGGCCTGGGCCGCGCCGGCCTATGGTCTGGGGGCCCAGTGCCCCTCCTCTGGTCCTTCCCGGGTGTTCTGGATGCTTCCGGTGAAAATAGGAACCTGGGTCTTGATTTCGTCCGATTCCGAGAATATTCCGTTTCTAGGATTTCTGAAACCAAAAACAGCAGAAAACAGGAACTGGCACTTCGGAATCTTGTTAATAGGTTAGTTCCAGAAAATGCACGAATATGACATAAAGTGTGCATAAAACATGTAGGTATCATCAATAATATGGCATGGAACATAAGAAATTATCGATACGTCGGAGACGTATCACTACCCCTTGCACCAACAATGTCGTTGAGTATGAGGCAGTGCGCAAGGGAATGGAGTTGCTTTTGGAAGCCGGGGCAGAGGCGGTGGAGCTTTTTGGAGACTCGAAGTTGGTGATCTCCCAACTCACGGACGAATACAAGTGCGAGAGTGAGTCACTCTTCCCATATTGGATGGAATGTCGTGAGCTGATGACACATTTTTGGTACATCAATTTCAATTGGGTCCCAAGGTCTCAGAATACCGACGCCAATGATCTCGCACAGATGGCGTCAGGATACAAGGACATATCAGACGGGTCGGAAGTTCGGGTGCGGTTCTCGGAACAGGATGATCGGAGAGCCGATATCTTCAATTACTTGAAGGATTCGGCTCGGGGGCACCTAAACGGATAAGATACAAGGCTATGAAATATGTCCTTATAGGAGATGACATGTTCTACAGGACGTTGGAAGGGTTACTACTCAAATGCCTGGGACCAAGTGAGTCTAATCGGCTCTTACATGAGGTGCATGAAGGCGCCTGTGGAACTCACCAATCGGCTCATAAGATGAAGTGGCTGATTAGGCGATCAGGGTTTTATTGGCCCACCATGCTTGAGGACTGCTTCAAGTACTACAAGGGATGCCAAGCGTGTCAGATGTTCGGGAAGATTCAGATGGTACCCGCATCATCGATGAACCCCATCATCAAGCCTTGGCCATTTCGAGGTTGGGGCATGGATATGATCGGCAAAATCCATCCTGCGTCGAGCAAAGGCCACGAGTGGATTCTGGCCATTACAGATTACTTCACCAAATGGGTGGAGGCCGTTCCTATGAAGAAGGTAAAATCGGAAGATGTTATCAAATTTGTCAAAGAACACGTCATTCATAGGTTCGGGATTCCCCAAACCATCACGACCGATGGAGGTTCGGTCTTTATTTCTAAAGAATTCAGAAAGTTTTGCGATGACATGGGGATTAAGCTGATCCAATCATCTCCATACTATGCTCAAGCCAACGGGCAAGCTGAAGCGTCCAATCAAAGCCTGATCAAGCTGATTAAGAGGAAGATTGACGAGAACCCTAGGGTGTGGCATGAGACATTGTCAGAAGCTTTGTGGGCCTATCGCATGTCATGCCATGGAGCTATAAAGACTTCGCCATACCAGCTTGTCTATGGGCAGGAAGCCGTATTACCTTGGGAAATTACGGCTGGATCGAGACGTGTCACGTTTCGGAATGACCCGACAGCTGAAGAATATGCAGCCACGATGAGTGACACTATTGAGGATGCAACGGAACTTAGACTTTGGTCGTTGGAGAAGATTAAAGAGAACAAAGCCAGGGTAGCTCGTGCATACAATAAGAAGGTGAGACCAAAGGAGTTTCAAGTTGGTGATCTAGTATGGGAAGCCGTGTTGCCACTAGGAACCAAGGATAAAGCATATGGCAAATGGTCTCCTAATTGGCACGGTCCTTACAAAGTCGTCCAGGTTTTGAAGGGTAATGCATACATGCTGGAGCAGCTGGACGGCGCTAAGTTCCCAACAGCTGTCAATGGTCAACATCTCAAGAAATATTTCCCAAGCATGTGGGATGACGAACAGTGAAATGTGGGGGCCGATTCATGAAATCGGCCAGTAAATTTTTTTTATACAAATCACAGCCGATGCGCAGACATCGACTTGAGAAATAAGTATACTAGTACAACCGATGCACGGACATCGACTTCAGAATAATAAAAAGCCGATGCATTGCCATCGACTCTAGAGGAACAAGCTCAATTGAGCAGGTTAACAGATCGGTTTCAGGCCAGAGGTCATGACATCTGAGATGAATCTCCCAGTGGATTTGCTGAGGAGTTTGAATCTGCGCGTTTGAGGTTGGAGGATGGTTTGGACATGGACTGGATCTGTTTGACCGTGTGAATAGGCAACTGTTTGGCCTCAAATCGTGGTTATAGTGCAGGCCGATGCCCTGCCATCGGCTCTTTGTGCAGCGACTTCATTTGACAATCGGCAAAATTGACAAGGAAGCAAAATTAATAGGGGAATATTTTCTTCATTAATAATAGGATTTCTTACAAAGAAAGAGCCGATTGCTCAAGGGAGGAAGAACAAAAGAAAGGTCTATTGACCAATCTGCTACTACTACTGTTAGGCATGTACTAGTAGATCCTAATCTACGGGCCATCGCTGCCCTCGTCGTCGTCATCGGAGCTCTCGTCGGCGCTGCTGCCGGCGGGCTCCTCGTCGCTGCTCCAGTGACCCTCATTGGGGGCCTCCTCATCTTCATCATCGTCGTCGTCGTCGTCGGACCCGGCGCGGAAGCGCTTCGCCGGCGGGTAATCCTCGAGGGAGTCGTCGTCGTCGTCTTCCTCCTCCTCTTCCTCGGAGGAGGTGTAATCGTCCCAGGAGAACGAGTCGTCCTCGCTCTCCAATTCCAGTTCCCCATCACCGAGGAACTGGAGGTCTTCATCTCCGCTGGTCAAGGACTTGTCGTCCTCGGACCAGACGGAGGAGGCGTGGTCCTCCTGGTCCCACTCCTCTGGGGCGTGCTCGTCGTGCGCCGCCATCAGAGCCGCCATCGGATCCCACTCTGGCGTGGGTTCGCGGGAGGAGGAGGAGGAGAAGGACTGGGAGGAGAGATCCGACGAGGCGGAGGAGGAAGAGGAGGAGAAGGACTGGGAGGAAGAGGGGTTTCTTGGTGCCAATGGCCAGAACAGAGCAAGGGGATGAAGTGACGAACTGTTTGGAGCGGTTAAATAAAAGGGGATATAGTGG
This sequence comes from Lolium rigidum, assembly GCF_022539505.1. Lineage (NCBI taxonomy): Eukaryota > Viridiplantae > Streptophyta > Magnoliopsida > Poales > Poaceae > Lolium > Lolium rigidum. The sequence continues at coordinate 99,000,978 of NC_061514.1, read as the reverse complement.
AGATTCAATGCCACAGCAGTTTCCGAGGAAGTGGTGCCCAAAGAAAAAAAAATTTGCCAGGTCACGCGGAGAAGTTGAGAAGGCAAGGCATCATGATGAAGGGTACTGCGACGGTTCTGCTCTGCAACGACATGACCCGACGAAGAAAAAGCAGAGTGATTTTGGAATTATCATTTCCAAAACCAGGGGGGCATGTGTTATCACCAGAATTTGACCGGATCGGAGGTGGGCCGCGATTAAGATGGGCTTGAAGAATATACACGGAAGATATACATGAATCGGCCTTGTATACAAAGTTTGGGCTAGTTTGCCCGTGTATCTGTAAATATAGTAGGATACGTGTCGGTTAGATAGAATTTGGCTCGTGCACGGTTGGGATTATTCCCACGTTAGAAAGTCTACGGACTATAAATATGTATCTAGGATTATTGAGAAAAACAACAATCACGTTCATCACAAACCAATCTAGGCGCATCGCCAACCCCTTGTTTCGAGGGTTTCTTCCGGGTAAGCATCATGTCGCCTAGATCGCATCTTGCGATCTAGGCGATATACATTTATTCGTTGTTTATGCGTTGCTCGTGCTCGAAGCTTTGTTGATGGCGAGCAACGTAGTTATCATAGATGTGTTAGGGTTAGCATTGTTTCATCGTGTCACATGCTTTTGTCCATGCAACCCTTAGACGTCTAGCCGCCCTTACACCTATCTTAGGTGTAAGGGCGGCACCTCGCTTGATCATTGTTTAGTAGATCCGATCCGTTATGATTGCTCCTTGTTCTTCAAGGATTAGTTTAATATCTGCATAGTTAGGCCTTGCAAATGGGTTGAAGGATCCAGTAGCACGTAGGGTGTAGTTTGCTGGCCCTAGATAAGATGTTCCGGTGATCAACTTCATGTTGGTTTTTAGGCCTTGTCTAGGGTTGGTTTATTATCACCGTGCGTGGCTGCCAGGCTCAATCACGCGTAGGATGTTCCGATTATGTGGTGAAAACCCTAAGCTTTATATTGACCAAGCAGGACCACCATGTGATCGTAGACCTCATACGAATCATGGGTGGATCGGCTCCTTGAGCCGATTCACAGGACAACCTGAGAGCCGATCGAGGCTCGTATTTAATGTTTACGTGTATGCCATGCGGGAAACTAAGCGAAGCAAATCCATCACCTTCCCGACCAGGTATAGGTCAGGTGGCACGCCCTTGCACCAGCATCGGACGTGCGTGCCGAGGCTTTGCGGGCCGTCGCTCGAGGGACCAGGGCCAGCCGCAGTTCTGGGAGCCTCCCGGCTCTTCGTGTTGCCAGCCGCTACTCGCCGGTGGGTTTCGGACGCCAACAAAAACTAAAATAAACAAGTGGTGAAGAGAAACAACAGAAATATTTTTGGGCTTTTTGTGTTTTAGGAAAGAAACAAAGTAAGAATAAGAAAATGAAAACTAAAATGAACACAGAAAAGCAAGATGGCAGAAATCTGCCAAAACTTGACAGCAGTATAGTAATCGATTTTAAAGAAATTCTTAAGCTGCTCAGCTCGAAAAGTGTTCAACTAATGAAAGTTAGATAACAACCTGGGGAACATGCACAAAAATTGGCAGCTCAAAATAACGTTCGGCTGTGCGCACGAATGTTTTTAGTAACAGTCCAGAATCTGTTTTCGAGCAGCACTTCCCCAAATATCATCTCCCTCTCATTAGAAAACCACTCAAAGAAACTAAACAAGTATGTACAAGTATCCAGAAACCATAATATGCAAAGAATGAGTGATGTCGGTATACCTCCCCCCAAGCTTAGGCTTTTGACCTAAGTGGAGATCAATCCCAACGAGGATCTGGGTTCCATGCCGGTGGATCATACATGGCGTAGTCATAATAAGGTCCCGATGCAGAAGAAAAGCGTGGAGGCTCCTCATGCCAAACTTGTTGATGCGAAGAACTTGCTGCATCGGATGACGAGTCGAGGTGTTCCTCGTCCTCCTCCGTGTTATCTCTTGCACGATGGCCTCCTCCCTCTATGTATGCATTAAGTGCACTTTCCGTGACCGACCAATCCTCCCGGAATCAAGGTTAAACAGAGCAGGTGCGGGCAATCCTACTAATTTTTCAGTTTTCTTAGTTATTCTCCAAGCTTTCTTGTAAAATGTTATTCTATAAGACAGGTTGCTCAAATTGGACGAATCAGAAACAAATTCATGCTTAATCATGGAGACTATGTCAAGTTTCTCTATGGGAAGTTGGATATCAAGATGGTGAGGTTCTACACCATGCATAGCTAATAAACGAGAAGCAATGAGACCTCCACAAATTCCCCCCTTCTCACGGTTAGTAGCAAGTCTATTGGCTATCAAAGCACCCAAGTTGTAAGTCCTATCACCTTGTAATGCAGCAGCTAGAAAGGCTAAATCCTGGATAGATATTTTACTTCCATTCTTTTTTGCTAGAACGCACTTGGTGATGAAATAAGCAAAGTAGCGAATAGCTGGGAGTTGAATGCTACTGATTTTACCACCATCCTCTGAGAAGCTTCTTCCATGACAAATCATCTTGAAAAGGTCCAAGAACTCTTGCGGCGATCCTCTTATCTTCTCGCATGATCCCCATTGCGGCACTCTGATTGCTGCACAAAAATCATTGAATGGCAAGTTGACAGCTTTATTATAAATTTTGTACTCGAACCATGGGGTTAGATCGCGACCAATTGAATTTAAAATCCTGCACTACGGACATAGTCAGTTTTGCATATTGGCATGGTTCACCATCAACAAAATCATCCAACCCCTGCACGAGAGATTAGACTTTGAACATCTTGCAAGATTCCCGCACTTCTCATAAAATCCACGCACGGGTAGTAAGCGGGGTATACTCCTTCTTCGCGGTGAACTCTCATGACCTGTTGCACCTCCAATTCTTGTTGGTTGAGTTGGTGCCTACTCCCTTCCATTTTCTGAAATTTTTCAACAAACAATATAAAATTTGATTTTGGTGACATATAATTGAGGGAAACTACCATAGGAACTTGCTAGAGTACTAATCATGCATCAAAACTAGTTTCTACCACTTAGAACAAGCATGCAAGCTCACTAAACATGTTACGTACAGCAGCAAAATATTCAAGATATACTCCACCAAACAAAATTCTACTTGGATAATCGGAGGAGTCACATACCGAAGAGCAAATGTGCCAAATCTCAGACAGAAATCTGGGCTGAGCAAAGAGATCGAGAAATCTGGAGCTCTTGAGCAAAAACGCGAGTGAGAGTAACCTGGTGCGAGTTTTTTCGGGAGAGAGAAGAGAGTGGGAGGAAGAGATGATGAAGTGGGGCAAAGGGGGACCCACACAACAGGGTGGCGCGCCCCTTGCTGGCCGCGCCGGCCTGTGGGGTGCCACCCTGGGGTGCCCCACTGGTCATCCCCAGGTGCTCCCAGGTGCATTTTCGAAAAATAGGACCAACGGTATAATTTTTGTGAATTTTTGAAAACTTTGAAAAATGCACATTTCTGGGTATTAAGTTTATTATTACTGGCCAGGAAAAATTTTGAAATCTCTAATTAACTAAAGAACTTTGCAAAATAAAAGTGCTACAGCAAGTAGATCAAGTGGAGGGAGAAAGAGATGTTGTTTACCTCCTCTATGCATATAAAAAGTATTTGTTACCAAGGTTGATCAAGTCTTGCCACCAAATAAATTTTACATAGCATAAGAAGAAATAAACCTCAAATCAATCATGTTACCTTGAATTGTATTGATATGGATCCTATCATAAGATTTTGATATCCTTCTTTAGGCTCATATATAGGACAATCGATAGTTCCAACTTTGATAGTTCTCACATTAGAAATAGTATTAACTCCACATACTTTATCAATCCTCTTGGGGAAATAGACGGTGTGCTCCCTATCATCCACATTGAAAGTAACCTTTCCTTTATTGCAATCAATAACAGCCCCTGCGGTGTTAAGAAAAGGTCTCCCAAGAATAATAGACATATTATCATCTTCGGGCATTTCCAACACAACAAAATCAGTTAATATCAAGCAGTTATTAGTAACTTGAACAGGAACATCCTCACATATACCAACAGGAATAGCAGTAGATTTATCAGCCATTTGCAAAGATATATCAGTAGGTATCAACTTATCTAAGTAAAGTCTCTTATAAAGAGACTAGTACAAATGCCCGTGCGTTGCCACGGGAAACAATATAGAAATTTTTACCGCATATGCAAAGAAAACACATTGCAAATTCACACGATGAAAAGAGATGGCTAGATAATATTGCAAGAAAAATACTTTGCCTAAAATATAGATCAATATGAAATGTAATTCTACATCATATGCATGAAGGCAACAACCAATAATTATCTCTGCATGTCAAGATTTCACTTCATTCCTATCTTGCAGCAGATGACTTCAAAGAACAACTTTCATATGCATTTGAAATCAAAGCCGTCTTCCTTTGACTAATTTCGTTTTTAATCCATATACATCTTGACGGTTACATGTTTAGAAAAGACCCTGAAACAAATAAAAATAATATCATGTTTCATACATGACGTAAAGCTTAAAGTGAAAGATTGTTTCTAAGTAACCTAAGGTTGTCTTCAAGATATGCAAAGTTGCAAATGCAAAAGAGAATGTATCTAAGAGAATGTATGCTTTTTTATTTACATAGACAGAGTAATAGAAATATTCATATTCTTGAGATTTCGATTAGGGGCGCAAATATCTCGCTTTTTCTACCTACCATTTAATTATCCTAATTTATCCATCTAGCCTTACCAAATGCTTTCAATCAAGACGAAAAACATTATTGTTTACCACAATAGCTTAATAGAATCAACACTGCAGTTCAACACATCGAGACCTGGTCACTACTGGTCACTACTGTAACCTGCAAAACTGAACTAAATCAGGATGCTAATTCGAGGAAGATCATATTTTTCTGGTTCTAAGAGGAGAAAAGGCCCACATCGACCATCACATCTGAAATATAATTGACTGCGGAACAGGAACATGGAGAGGTACGTAGCTCTTGCCTTTAGCCCTCTACATGCACACATCCTCACAGCCTTTGTAATTTGACCACGTCCCTAGCATATAGATGTACATATGCAAGCAGAAAGAGGGTCAGAATGAAGCAGAATAAAAAAAGGTCTTCAGTAGAGCTATAATGTTTTTTTTCCTGTAATGCTCCAAATTTTTGCACATAACTCGGTAATGTTTATCAGTACAAAACGACATAATATCTATATCTATCATTCGGTTATAGAAGCTAACTACATAATGTTGTCTGAACTTGATCTCACATTCTTTTCATGATAGAAATAGAAATAAAGACAACTTTAAACATTTTTTGATATAAAACCAAGAGAAAAAGCCCAAAGATAATTCATTCATAAATAAAAAGGTGTTGGCTAGTATAGCAGTATTGAGCCTTATTATCTGAATTCACCATAGATGTCTAGCATACACCGGTACCTGATCATGATAATCTGGTTGATACCCGTGGCTAGTTACATGAAAAAAAGGAAATGATGTGATTAACCTACAGTTGTACCTTATGTGATGATTTAGAAAGAAACACCATATTTGACTCACCCCGTTGTTGATCTGCTAGTGCTAGCCCTATCCTCCCTCCACACGATCATCAGCTCCTCCGACCAATTCGCCCTCCTCGGGTCCTGGGACGGCAAGATCCGGTGATGTCGTGGCCCGTGGCCATCAGTGGGGTCAGGGCCGTGTCATCATCTCCCTGGACGTCTCAATGGCGCATCGACTGATCTCCTCCTCGCCGACCTCCTCGAGGAAGCCAGAGGAGGAAGTGGTGCCGGAGGAGGAAGTGACACAGATCGCGAGCTAAAGAGCACCCCAGCCGATACTTCTGAATTCCATAATATAGATCATAAAGACAACTCAAGTAACAATCATGATTACCAGAAGATCACCATTTCAGGATTTGAGTTCCTCGGAGAGGATGGCCCATCTGGCTATCGTAAAAATTGAGATGTTACAAAAGTATCAGTGTCCAATAAATTAATTGGAAGCCTATGTACTCCTCTAAACCTGACCCAAACTATTAAATAATCTTAATAGAGAAGTAGTTCTCACACTTGAGAAATAAACCCAAAATATCTTAAATTGCCGAGTAGACCATGTTTATCAGATATACTCATGTGGTGATACTCGCCTACTCACGTAGACGAATCATCTATGCATAGCATATGTAAAACTACACGCTAGTGTGAAACGATTATAGATAGATGAACTATTCAGATTACCCAAAATAATAGCGGGTGCTTCTTGGTTAAAAAGATGAATGATTCAGAAGAGAGCATATGTAAAATGGTAGGATTGTTATGTACCTTGCAAATTTAGGTAAGCAGATTATTATGTCTCTCATGGTTACGAGTCCAGTTAGATTCTGAAACACTACAATGCACAGCCCCAAAGTTCTTCCGTTCACGTGGAATCAAAAGCAGTATTGGACCATGTCCTTAGCAATTATAAAAGCCTCAATAGTCAAAGTTGCACAATGGTCACACAGAACAACAAATACAACACAGAGGCATTAAAGCAAATACTTGAAGAGCAATTGACTTCACCTTATTAGAATGTCGTGGATACGATCTAGAGCGGGGTGTGGATGTATCCCGTGTCGGCGGCCTACCTGAGCACGATACAACCCACGCATGGATGCTCCCTTACAAGTATCTAGAGCTTGAATTCAATCTTCGTTCTAGGATCCACAAATATGCAGATCGAGAAGAATTCGAGGGCCACGAGTACTACCTGTAGAACTTGAAGGGGACGACAATGACGAGGCAGAGCGTGAGTTTGAAGTTAAATCGGCCTGACGAAGTTAGAAATTGGCGAGCGATTCCTCGCTCCCAACGCTCTGTGCATGGCCTGGCAGAGGGGAGGAGGACGGGGATGGAGGCGGAAATGCATCTGAGGAGCATGGAGGTACCAACCTGTGAGAACGAATTTGTTGTCATCGGAGGCATCTCTGGAGCTTGTCAATGTAGCGAAAACATTTACCATCAGCCGCCGTGGTCTCTGATCAGGTCAGCATGTTGCGGTACATAGAGGCGGCTAGGCTCGCGTGGCGGCCTCATGTGCTGGCTCGTGGAGACCGATGGTGTTAACAGTCGACGCGGCGGCGCCGTTGGGACTCGCGCGACATCGGCAGGTAGGCTCGAATGGAGGTATCGCTTACTGGCTCGTGGCGGACGACGGCATGCTGGATCGAGGCGGCGGTGTCGCGGAGACTCGCGCGGCGGCGATGAGCAGGGTTGTGTGTTTGGCGACCGACGACGCGTGCAGGTTCGAGGCGGTGGTGCCGGAGAGACTCGCCCACGGCGACCGACTGGCTCGTGTAGCGCCGCCACAATGTGGCAGGGATGTTTCGGAGTCTGGGAGATCAAAGCGATGGTGATTTTTGGGGAACAAAAGGAGAGATAATTGTCTCCGGGCGTTCCATTTTATTTTCCAAATATGTGGATGTGATGTATTACTGAGATTTATGTAGGCGATGTATTAATGAGATTTATGTAGGCTGAAATCATGGAATCTTTCTAGACGTCCTATTTTATTTGGTAAACACTCTACATCGCAGCCCGATGGGACTCGATTCATCGGACCGATCGATGGCCGTTGATTTGCATACCATCGCACGACCATCACCAGGTTGCTTCCATCGTTCAAATAAAGAAAAAAAGAAACAGTCCCCCTCATGCCGCATCATGCCCACATTCAAGCGAGATTATAGCTCCTAACCGCGAGATTGCTTCTCCACCAAAGAGCCAGCCATGCTTTCCTCCCCGTGCCGCCATTGTTCTCCTGCTCCACCAGAATCCACATCTAAGCGTGCGCATTCTGTTTGATTCATGTGTGGCGGCAGAAGGGAGTGCAGTCAGGAGCGTGTCGCGTCCTGAACTCCTGGCGAGGGTGAGCACAGTCAATTTGATTCATGGTTCTCGTCGGCCAGCTTGTGGCGATCAATCTCGGCATACGCATCGAGCACAAGGATGTGCCTCCGCCTCTACCGCAGACCACACGAAGCTTCCTTCCCAGACCATGGATTCGACGTTGCTTCTTTCCGGCCCAGACCATGGTTTCTACGTTGTTTCCTTGCCAGACCTTAGAATCCTTAGATTCTATGTTGCTTCCGTCCCAAACTCCCAGACCATGGAATCTACAAAGATGTGCTTCCCAAATTCCTACGTTGTTTCCGTCCCAGACCATGGATTATAGTAGCTTCATGTGCATCTGCTTCCTTTTACCAATTAATTCCTCCTGAAGCCAAAATAAAAAATGATGCCACTTGCTACATCATCAAAAATTACAGCGCTACTGGTGAAATAATGGCATGCTTCTTGCATAAAACAATTGTGCTTCACATAAACTTTTCATGAAACTCAATCTCATGGGTCTGTTTTTCATTTTTTCTGGGGAAGAAGCAACTATAATAAGGAAGAAAGGCAAGAGACGTTAACCTCCTCAGTGAGTTACGGGAGCAGTTTATGGGAGCTGTTTTCGGTAGCAGTTTTTAGGAAGGAAGCATGCAATCATGTCTAGGAGCAGTTTTCGGGAGCAGTTTTTAGAAAGGAAGCGTGCCCGAGGAAAGTAATTTGTGAGATTACCATAGCGTGATTCCTAGGATGAAGATTCCTAAAGCGGTCTAGGCTGACTAAATGCGCGAGTTGATATTCTAGGAAGGTTAGGACGACCAAAGTGCTGAATTGCAGCGTGAGTGATATTGACTGATTGATTGCTGGATTGGAGCGTGAAACTTTCCCTGTTTTGGTGGGATGGACGACCAAAAGGATGACGAAAGTAGGGGAGAAGGGGGAACACGTTCGTTCTTTTTATGTAGTAGAGAAAAAGGCATAACACTAACACCGGCTTCCAAGTCACATAGAGCAGTTTTAACATAATTATTCTTAATAGAACAAGGAATAGTAGGTATACCTGGGTCGCGCAACTTCTTTGGAACTTTGCCATTGAAAGAGTAATTAGCAAGCTTAGTGGAAATTTCCTCATTGGGGATTTTCCTTTTGTTAGTAACAATATCTTTCATATACTTTGAATAAGGAGGCAATTTAATAACATCAGTCAAATGGATTTGCAAGAATAAAAGTTTCATCCAATCATAAAATTTATTATAGTGTTCTTCTTCCTTTGATTTTAGTTTCTTAGCAGAAAAAGGCATTTGCTTTTGCACCCAAGGTTCCCTTTCATTAACATGTTTCTTAGCAATAAAATCTTCTTTAGTATAATTTTTATTTTTATCTTGCTTTTCAGGTTCATCTTCAACTTCTTCTTTATCAGAAACATCATTCTTATCATTACCATTATTATTATCATGTTCATTACCACTTTCAGTTTCAGCAACAGAAATAGAAATACTATTAGGATCATTAACGAGCTCGAGAGAATTCTACAACAGTTTTATGTTTCTTTTTCTTTTTCTTAGATGGAGTACTAGTTTCAGTTCGTTGAGAATCTTGTTCAACTCTTTTGGGATGCCCTTCAGGATATAGAGGATCATGGGTAGAGACACCACCTCTAGTTGTTACTTCATAAGCATGTTTCTCTTTAGAATTATTTTTTAATAAGTCATTTTGCACTTCAGTGAGTTGATCAATTTGAGTTTGAACCATTTGAAAATATTTAACAAGCATCTTAACATCATTGGAAGTTCTCTCCACAATATCATGCAAATTGCTAATAGCTTGAGAATTTTCCATTAGATGATTCTCTACTCTCATATTAAAATTACTTTGCTTAACAATATAATTATCAAACTCATCTAAGCATTGCGCATGAGGTTTTGAATACGGAATATCTTCCCTAGTAAAGCGCTGAAGGGAGTTTACCTCAATCATGGATGAAGGGGAAATTATCTCACATATATCTTCTATGGGAGGTAGATTCTTCACATCTTCAGATTTAATACCTTTCTCCTTGAGAGACTTCTTGGCTTCCCTCATATCTTCATCATTCAATTTAATTAAACCCCTCTTCTTCAATATTGGCGTTGGAATTGGTTCAGACGTAGTCCAATCATCATGTTTCCGGCCTATTTTAGCCAATAATTTTTCAGCTTCGTGCGGAGTTCTTTTCACGAAAACACAACCAGCACAACTATCCAAATATGCCCTAGACTCAATGGTTAGTCCACTATAAAATATATCAAGTAGATCATTCTTTTCTAAATCATGTCCAGGTCGAGCTCGATAAGAGAACAAAATCTTGCCCAAGCCTCGAGGCAATTTCTCTTCATCTCCCTGGTCAAATCTATAAATTTTACGTAAAGCAACATGTTGAGCACTAGCGGGAAAGTATTTTCGAAAGAAAACATCACGCAAATCAGTTGGACTTTTAATAGAACCAGGAGGCAAATTATTATACCAAGTTTTAGCATCATCCTTTAATGAGAAAGGAAAAATTTTAGCGACAAAATAAGTACGCATCTTGACATCATCAGAAAACAAGCTACTCATAGAAGAAAGTTCAATCATGTGTTCTACAGCACTTTCTTTTTCAGTACCACAAAAGGGTGCTTTCTCTACAATAGCTATATGAGATAGATCAAGAGAAAAATCATAATCTTTATCCTTAATGCGTATAGGAGATGTGGCAAATTTAGGATCAGGAGATAACTTATGTCTAACGGTATATTGTGTGAGAAACTTTTTAATTTTGCTTGCATCAGCGAGTAGCATTGCATCTATTAATAAAATCATCATTAAGCTCCACATAATCTTCATCGAGTATCATCACTAGAATAATCAAGTTCGGGTGAATTAACGGGTGTAGTAGCATTAGGAATTTCAGTATTTTCAATTTGTCTAGACCTAGCAATTGTAGCATCTAGAAAGGATCCCAATGAACCACTATCATCAAGCACAGTAGAAACATTATCAATATTATGAGAGTTTTCAGATTCAGCAGAAGTACCAGCAAGTGAAGCTTGTGGCGGTGAAACAAGTCGACTTATCACAGATGGCGAATCAAGAGTAGCAGAGGTACTCAGAGTTGTACCTTTTCTTGTAGTGGATGGTAATATGGCGAATTTAAGATCGCGAGTTTTACCCATGATGGAGAATTTGCAGTGAACAATATCAATCCAAGTGAACTTCCAAATAAAGCTATGCTCCCCGGCAACGGCGCCAGAAAACAGTCTTGATAACCCACAAGTATAGGGGATCGCAGCGAGTCTTCGTGGGTAGTAAAACCCAATTTATTGATTCGACACAAGGGGAGACAAAGAATACTTGAAAGCCTTAACGACGGAGTTGTCAATTCAGCTGCACTGGAAACGAGACTTGCTCGCAAGAGTTTATCGGTAGTAATAGTTTTATAGCGATAGCGATAGTGAAATAACAGCAGCGAGTAACGAGAGACGGCGGTAGTGATTATAGTAAACAGCAGGATTAAAATACTGTAGGCACGGGGACGGATAACGGGCGTTGCATGGATGAGAGAAACTCATGTAACAATCAAGTAGGGCATTTGCAGATAATAATAAAATGGTGTCGAAGTACAAAGCAATCAATAGGCATGTGTTCCAATTATAGTCGTACGTGCTCGCAATGAGAAACTTGCACAACATCTTTTGTCCTACCAGCCGGTGGCAGCCAGGGCCTCAAGGGAATCTTACTGGATATTAAGGTACTCCTTTTAATAGAGTACCGGAGCAAAGCATTAACACTCCGTGAACACATGTGATCCTCACATCACTACCATCCCCTCTGGTTGTCCCGATTTACGTCACTTCGGGGCCATTGGTTCCGGACGACGACATGTGTATACAACTTGCGGGTAAGACCATAAACAATGAATATCATGATGAAATAATAACATGTTCAGATCTGAGATCATGGCACTCGGGCCCTAGTGACAAGCATTAAGCATAACAAGTTGCAACAATATCATCAAAGTACCAATTACGGACACTAGGCACTATGCCCGAACAATCTTATACTATTACATGACTGATGGCGTGTAATACACACGTTCGTTGGGAACCCCAAGAGGAAGGTATGATGTACACAGTAGCAAGTTTTCCCTCAGAAAGAAACCAAGGTTTATCGAACCAGGAGGAGCCAAGAAGCACGTTGAAGGTTGATGGCGGCGGGATGTAGTGCGGCGCAACACCGGGGATTCCGGCGCCAACGTGGAACCTGCACAACACAACCAAAGTACTTTGCCCCAATGAAACAGTGAGGTTGTCAATCTCACCGAAGCTTGCTGTAACAAAGGATTAGATGTATAGTGTGGATGATGATTGTTTGCAGAAAACGAGTAGAACAAGTATTGCGATAGATTGTATTTAATGTAAAAGAATGGACCGGGGTCCACGAGTTCACTAGAGGTGTCTCTCCCATAAGATAAATAGCATGTTGGGTGAATAAATTACGGTCGGGCAATTGACAAATAGAGAGGGCATGACAATGCACATACATGATATGATAAGTATAGTGAGATTTAATTGGGCATTACGACAAAGTACATAGACCGCTATCCGGCATGCATCTATGCCTAAAAAGTCCACCTTCGAGGTTATCATCCGAACCCCTTCCGGTATTAAGTTGCAAACAACGGACAATTGCATTAAGTATGGTGCGTAATGTAATCAATAACTACATCCTCGGACATAGCATCAATGTTTTATCCCTAGTGGCAACAGACACATCCACAACCTTAGAACTTTCTGTCCATCTGTCCCAGATTTAATGGAGGCATGAACCCACTATCGAGCATAAATACTCCCTCTTGGAGTTAAGAGTAAAAACTTGGCCAGAGCCTCTACTAATAACGGAGAGCATGCAAGATCATAAACAACACATAGGTAATAGATTGATAATCAACATAACATAGTATTCTCTATCCATCGGATCCCGACAAACACAACATATAGCATTACGGATAGATGATCTTGATCATGTTAGGCAGCTCACAAGATCCAGACAATGAAGCACATAAGGAGAAGACGACCATCTAGCTACGCTATGGACCCATAGTCCGGGGGTGAACTACTCACTCATCACTCCGGAGGCGACCATGGCGGTGAAGAGTCCTCCGGGAGATGATTCCCCTCTCCGGCGGGGTGCCGAGGCGATCTCCGAATCCCCGAGATGGGATTGGCGGCGGCGGCGTCTGCGGAAGGTTTTCCGTATCGTGGCTCTCGATGCTGGGGGTTTCGCGACGGAGGCTTTAAGTAGGCGGAAGGGCAGGTCAAAGGGCGTCACGGGGGCCCACACACCGGGGCCGCGCGGCCGGGAGCCCGGGCCGCGCCGCCCTGTTGTGTCGCCACCTCGTGGCCCCACTTCGTCTCCCCTCCGGTCTTCTGGAAGCTTCGTGTAAAAATAGGCCCCTGGGCATTGATTTCGTCCAATTCCGAGAATATTTCCTTTGTAGGATTTCTGAAACCAAAAACAGCGAAGCGACAAGTGGCTCTTCGGCATCTCGTTAATAGGTTAGTGCCGGAAAATGCATAAATACGACATAAAGTATGCATAAAACATGTAGATATTATCAATAATGTGGCATGGAACATAAGAAATTATCGATACGTCGGAGACGTATCAGCATCCCCAAGCTTAGTTCCTGCTCGTCCCGAGCAGGTAAACGATAACAAAGATAATTTCTGGGTGATATGCCATCATAACCTTGATCATACTATTGTAAGCATATGTAATGAATGCAGCGATCAAAACAATGGTAATGACATGAGTAAACAAGCTGAATCATAAAGCAAAGACTTTTCATGAATAGTACTTCAAGACAAGCATCAATAAGTCTTGCATAAGAGTTAACTCATAAAGCAATAAATCAAAGTAAAGGTATTGAAGCAACACAAAGGAAGATTAAGTTTCAGCGGTTGCTTTCAACTTATAACATGTATATCTCATGGATAGTGTCAATGTAAAGTAATATAACAAGTGCAATATGCAAGTATGTAGGAATCAATGCACAGTTCACACAAGTGTTTGCTTCTTGAGGTGGAGAGAAATAGGTGAGCTGACTCAACATAAAAGTAAAAGAAAGGTCCTTCAAAGAGGAAAGCATCGATTGCTATATTTGTGCTAGAGCTTTTATTTTGAAAACATGAAACAATTTTGTCAACGGTAGTAATAAAGCATATGTATCATGTAAATTATATCTTACAAGTTGCAAGCCTCATGCATAGTATACTAATAGTGCCCGCACCTTGTCCTAATTAGCTCGGATTACCAGGATTATCATCGCAATACACATGTTTTAACCAAGTGTCACAAAGGGGTACCTCTATGCCGCCTGTACAAAGGTCTAAGGAGAAAGCTCGCATTTGGATTTCTCGCTTTTGATTATTCTCAACTTAGACATCCATACCGGGACAACATAGACAACGAGATAATGGACTCCTCTTTAATGCATAAGCATGTAGCAACAATTAATGTTCTCATATGAGATTGAGGATATATGTCCAAAACTGAAACTTCCACCATGATTCATGGCTTTAGTTAGCGGCCCAATGTTCTTCTCTAACATTATGCATGCTCTAACCATTTAATGAGTGGTAAATCTCCCTTACTTCAGACAAGACGGACATGCATAGCAACTCACATGATATTCACCAAAGTGTTGATGGCATCCCCAGGAGCATGGCTATCGCACAACAAGCAACTTAATAAGGGATAAAGTGCATAAGTACATATTCAATACCACAATAGTTTATAAGGCTATTTGTCCCATGAGCTATATATTGCAAAGGCGAATGATGGAAATTTTAAAGGTAGCACTCAAGCAATTTACTTTGGAATGGCGGAGAAATATCATGTAGTAGGTAGGTATGGTGGACACAAATGGCATAGTGGTTGGCTCAAGGATTTTGGATGCATGAGAAGTATTCCCTCTCGATACAAGGTTTAGGCTAGCAAAGTTATTTGAAACAAACACAAGGATGAACCGGTGCAGCAAAACTCACATAAAAGACATATTGTAAACATTATAAGACTCTACACCATCTTCCTTGTTGTTCAAAACTCAATACTAGAAATTATCTAGACTTTAGAGAGACCAAATATGCAAACCAAATTTTAGCAAGCTCTATGTATTTCTTAATTAATGGGTGCAAAGTATATGATGCAAGAGCTTAAACATGAGCACAACAATTGCCAAGTATCAAATTATTCGAGACATTTTAGAATTACTACATGTAGCATTTCCCGATTCCAACCATATAACAATTTAACGAAGAAGATTCAACCTTCGCCATGAATACTATGAGTAAAGCCTAAGGACATATTTGTCCATATGCAACAGCGGAGCGTGTCTCTCTCCCACACAATGAATGCTAGGATCCATTTTATTCAAACAAAAACAAAAACAAAAACAAACCGACGCTCCAAGCAAAGCACATAAGATGTGATGGAATAAAAATATAGTTTCGGGGAGGAACCTGATAATGTTGTCGATGAAGAAGGGGATGCCTTGGGCAACCCCAAGCTTAGACGCTTGAGTCTTCTTAAAATATGCGAGGGGTGAACCACCGGGGCATCCCCAAGCTTAGAGCTTTCACTCTCCTTGATCATATTGCATCATTTCCCTCTCTTGATCCTTGAAAACTTCCTCCACACCAAACTCGAAACAACTCATTAGAGGGTTAGTGCACAATAAAAATTTACATGTTCAGAGGTGACATAATCATTCTTAACACTTCTGGACATTGCACAAAGCTACTGCACATTAATGGAACAAAGAAATTCACCCAACATAGCAAAAGAGGCAATGCGAAATAAAAGGCAGAATCTGTCAAAACAGAACAGTTCATAAAGACGAATTTTAAGGTGGCACCAGACTCGCTCAAATGAAAATGTCCAAATTGAATTAAAGTTGCGTACATATCTGAGGATCACGCACGTAAATTGGCATATTTTTCGGAGCTACCTACAGAGAGGCAGGTCGAAATTCGTGACAGCAAAGAAATCTGTTTCTGCGCAGTAATCCAAATCTAGTATGAACCTTACGATCAACGACTTTACTTGGCACAACAATGCACAAAACTAAGATAAGGAGAGGTTGCTACAATAGTAACAACTTCCAAGACTCAAATATAAAATAAAAGTATTGTACTAAAAACATGGGTTGTCTCCCATAAACGTTTTTCTTTAACGCCTTTCAGCTAGGCGCAGAAAGTGTATATCAAGTGTTATCAAGAGACGAAGTATTAACATCATAATTTGTTCTAATAATAGAATCAAAAGGTAACTTCATTCTCTTTCTAGGGAAGTGTTCCATACCTTTCTTGAGAGGAAATTGATATTTAATATTACCTTCCTTCATATCAATGATAGCTCCAACGGTTCGAAGAAAAGGTCTTCCCAATATAATGGGACAAGATGCATTGCATTCAATATCCAAGACAACAAAATCAACGGGGACAAGGTTATTGTTAACCATAATACGAACATTATCAACTATCCCCAAAGGTTTCTTTGTAGCATTATCAACAAGATTAACATCCAAATAACAATTCTTCAATGGTGGCAAGTCAAGCATATCATAAATTTTCTTAGGCATAACGGAAATACTTGCACCAAGATCACATAAAGCATTACAATCAAAGTCATTGACCTTAATCTTAATGATGGGCTCCCAACCATCCTCTAACTTTCTAGGAATAGAAGTTTCAAGTTTTAGTTTCTCTTCTCTAGCTTTTATGAGAGCATTTGTAATATGTTTTGTGAAAGCCAAGTTTATAGCACTAGCATTGGGACTCTTAGCAAGTTTTTGTAAGAACTTTATAACTTCAGAGATGTGGCAATCATCAAAATCCAAACCATTATAATCTAAAGCAATGGGATCATCATCCCCAATATTGGAAAAAATTTCAGCAGTTTTATCACAGGCAGTTTCAGCAGTTTTAGCAGTTTCCGGCAGTTTTGCAGGCTTTGCATTAGAAGTAGTAACATTGCCAAGACCAATTATTTTACCATTGATAGTAGGAGGTGCAGCAACATGTGAATCATTAACATTACTAGTGGTGGTAATAGTCCAAACTTTAGCTACATTATTCTCTTTAGCAAGTTTTTCATTTTCTTCTCTTTCCCACCTAGCATGCAATTCAGCCATCAATCTTATATTCTCATTAATTCTAACTTGGATGGCATTTGCTGTAGTAACAATTTTATTTTCAATATCCTTATTAGGCATAACTTTCAATTTCAAAAGATCAACATCAGAGGCAAGACTATCAACCTTAGAAGCAAGAATATCAATTTTATTGAGCTTTTCCTCAACAGATTTGTTAAAAGCAGTTTGTGTACTAATAAATTCTTTAAGCATAGCTTCAAGACCAGGGGTACACTCCTATTATTGTTGTAAGAATTCCCATAAGAATTACCATAACTATTACCATTAGCAGAAGGATATGGCCTATAGTTGTTACCAGAATTATTCCTATAAGCATTGTTGTTGAAATTATTATTTTTAATGAAGTTCACATCAACATGTTCTTCTTGGGAAACCAATGAAGCTAACGGAACATTATTAGGATCAACATTAGTCCTACCATTCACAAGCATAGACATAATAGCATCAATCTTATCACTCAAGGAAGAGGTTTCTTCGACAGAATTTACCTTCTTACCTTGTGGAGCTCTTTCAGTGTGCCATTCAGAGTAATTAATCATCATATTATCAAGAAGATTTGTTGCTTCACCAAGAGTGATGGACATAAAGGTACCTCCAGCAGCTGAATCCAATAGGTTCCGCGAAGAAAAGTTCGATCCTACATAAAAGGTTTGGATGATCATCCAAGTAGTCAGTCCATGGGTTGGGCAATTTTTAACCAAAGATTTCATTCTCTCCCATGCTTGAGCAACATGTTCATTATCTAATTGCTTGAAATTCATTATGCTACTTCTCAAAGATATAATTTTAGCGGGAGGATAATATCTACCAATAAAAGCATCCTTGCATTTAGTCCATGAATCAATACTATTTCTAGGCGAGAGATAACAACCAATCTTTAGCTCTTCCTCTTAAGGAGAAAGGAAACAATTTTAATTTTATAATGTCACCATCTACATCCTTATACTTTTGCATTTCACATAGTTCAACAAAATTATTAAGATGGGCAGCGACATCATCGGAACTAACACCGAGAAAATTGCTCTCTCATAACAAGATTCGATAAAGCGAGGTTTAATTTCAAAGAATTCTGCTGTAGTAGCAGGTGGAGCAATAGGTGTGCATAAGAAATCATTATTATTTGTGGTTGTGAAGTCACACAACTTAGTATTTTCAACGAGTACCCATTTTAGCGGTAGTAAATAAAGCAAACTAGATAAAATAAATGCAAGTAACTAATTTTTTTGTGTTTTTGATATAGAGAACAAGACAGTAAATAAAGTAAAACTAGCAACTAATTTTTTTGTGTTTTGATATAATGCAGCAAACAAAGTAGTAAATAAAATAAAGCAAGACAAAAACTAAGTAAAGAGATTGGATTGTGGAGACTCCCTTGCAGCGTGTCTTGATCTCCCCGGCAACGGCGCCAGAAAAAGAGCTTGATGGCGTGTAATACACACGTTCGTTGGGAACCCCAAGAGGAAGGTATGATGTACACATTAGCAAGTTTTCCCTCAGAAAGAAACCAAGGTTTATCGAACCAGGAGGAGCCAAGAAGCACGTTGAAGGTTGATGGCAGCGGGATGTAGTGCGGCGCAACACCAGGGATTCCGGCGCCAACGTGGAACCTGCACAACACAACCAAAGTACTTTGCCCCAACGAAACGGTGAGGTTGTCAATCTCACTCGGCTTGCTGTAACAAAGGATTAGATGTATAGTGTGGATGATGATTGTTTGCGAGAAAACGATAGAACAAGTATTGCGATAGATTGTATTTAATGTAAAAGAATGGACCGGGGTCCACAGTTCACTAGAGGTGTCTCTCCCATAAGATAAATAGCATGTTGGGTGAACAAATTACAGTCGGGCAATTGACAAATAGAGAGGGCATGACAATGCACATACATGATATGATAAGTATAGTGATACTTAATTGGGCATTACGACAAAGTACATAGACCGCTATCCGAGCATGCATCTATGCCTAAAAAGTCCACCTTCGGGTTATCATCCGAACCCCTTCCAGGTATTAAGTTGCAAACAACCGACAATTGCATTAAGTATGGTGCGTAATGTAATCAATAACTACATCCTCGGACATAGCATCAATGTTTTATCCCTAGTGGCAACAACACATCCACAACCTTAGAACTTTACGTCCATCGTCCCGGATTTAATGGAGGCATGAACCCACTATCGAGCATAAATACTCCCTCTTGGAGTTAAGAGTAAAAACTTGGCCGAGCCTCTACTAATAACGGAGAGCATGCAAGATCATAAACAACACATAGGTAATAGATTGATAATCAACATAACATAGTATTCTCTATCCATCGGATCCCGACAAACACAACATATAGCATTACGGATAGATGATCTTGATCATGTTAGGCAGCTCACAAGATCCAGACAATGAAGCACATAAGGAGAAGACGACCATCTAGCTACTCGCTATGGACCCATAGTCCAGGGGTGAACTACTCACTCATCACTCCGGAGGCGACCATGGCGGTGAAGAGTCCTCCGGGAGATGATTCCCCTCTCCGGCGAGGTGCCGGAGGCGATCTCCTGAATCCCCCGAGATGGGATTGGCAGCGGCGGCGTCTCGGAAGGTTTTCCGTATCGTGGCTCTCGATGCTGGGGGTTTCGCGACGGAGGCTTTAAGTAGGCGGAAGGGCAGGTCAAGGGCGTCACGGGGGCCCACACACCGGGGCCGCGCGGCCGGGGCCCGGGCCGCGCCGCCCTGTTGTGTCGCCACCTCGTGGCCCCACTTCGTCTCCCCTCCGGTCTTACGGAAGCTTCGTGTAAAAATAGGCCCCTGGGCATTGATTTCGTCCAATTCGAGAATATTTCCTTTGTAGGATTTACGAAACCAAAAACAGCGAGAAACGACAAGCGACTCTTCGGCATCTCGTCAATAGGTTAGTGCCGGAAAATGCATAAATACGACATAAAGTATGCATAAAACATGTAGATATCATCAATAATGTGGCATGGAACATAAGAAATTATCGATACGTCGGAGACGTATCAATGACCAATCTCATCCAATCCCTACCATCCCCTTCAGCCTACAGCGGGGGAATTACTCACACATGGATGGGGGAAACATGGCTGGTTGATGGAGAGGCGTCGGTGGTGATGGTGGCGATGATCTCCTCCAATTCCCCGTCCCGGCGGAGTGCCAGAACGAAGACTTCTGGCTCCCGAGACGGAGTTTCGCGATGTGGCGGCGTTCTGGAGGGTTTCTGGCGACTTCGATTTTTTTTCCGTGCGTTTTTAGGTCGAAGGCAATAAGTAGTCCGAAAGAGGGCGTCGGGGGCCAGCCGAGGCCGCCACACACTAGGGCCGCGCGGGCCCTCTCTGGGCCGCGCCGGCCTAGTGTGTGGGGCCCTCGGGCCCCACCGAGCTCGCCCTACGGCTCCGCCAATATTCTGGGAAAATAGGACCTTCTGCATAAATTCCGAGGATTTTCTCGAAAGTTGGATTTCTGCACAAAACGAGACACCGAACAGTCTAGCTGAAAACAGCGTTAGTTCGTGTTAGTTGCATCCAAAATACACAAATTAGAGGCAAAACAATAGCAAAAGTGTTCGGGAAAGTAGATACGTTTTGGACGTATCAATGACAAAGGAGACCGATCTTTACCTCGGACCGGTCGCCAACAGCCAATGTTCTTCTAACCTTTACCGATATTTTACGGGCCTAGAGTTTTGGCTCCCGTGAGCACACGTTCCTGATATGATCAGCCAGTTTGAAAACATACAAAATAGAATAAAAAAATTCTGAAAATTTATTTACTTATTTTTTACACTACGACCCATGTTCATGCAAATTTGCATATAAAAATAAGCCCCGCAATAATGATGAAAAATTTCAGTGCTCTAAACAAGCAATGAATTTAGCACTCAACTTGTCTTTTTACTGATATTTTTCGGGCGTAGAGTTTTGGCTCCCATGAGCACACGAGTTTTTGATATGATCAGCCAGTTTGAAAAAAAAATAGAATCAAAGAATTCTGAAAATTTATGTACAGTACTTAATTTTGACACTACGGCCCATGTTCATGCAAATTTGCATATAAAAATATGCCCTTCAATAACAATGGAAAAATTCAGTGCTCTAAACAAGCAATGAATTTAGCACTCAACTTGTATTTTTATCAAAGATCATTATATTTGAGTTTTCTCCATAAAAGTTTTTAGACAAGAGACACAAATGTGTAGAACTACAAGCCTAACTATTTTTTTGTATATTTTCTAACATGATTTCCCCCTTATCATAAAGAAATATCTCGATGCCGAGGAGATCGCCCACTCATCAGCCAGC